>NW_006409842.1:2628-7589 GCF_000296735.1 Chrysochloris asiatica | reverse complement strand
CTACAACAGCTGGTGGACTAACATCACAGACTTTGTGGTTCCCAGTCTAATGTTTATCAGGTTTATCAAAGTCATTGGTAAATTAATGTCCATTGCTTTACTTCATTACCTATATGCTTTCCCATTGATTTCAAGTCATGCTTTTCAGTACTGTAAATGTCTTTGTCTTTTCTCTTTTTATTAATTTTCCTTTGACTGTTTATACTGACCTTACAATATATCTGTAGACTAGTCCTTTTTAATCTATGTTACTAGAATCTCTGGTCCTAGGAAGTCATGTGAAGCAGTTGCTATGTACGAGTCTACTGGGCAAAGTAGAAATTATTTTATTGACTAGCCTTTCCTGAGGGGGCTCTGTAGAATTTACGATTTTTGCCTTAGGAGGATGGTAGAAGAGACCTCTGCTGCTCTTTTAATCAGCACTAGAATCAGCAATTAACCTATAACTGTAGCTGGTGTCCTAGAAAAAAGGCAATGCAATCTTTTCTCATTATTTCTTATGGGAAACCTTTTTGACATATGTGCTTCAAGGTTGCTCACTTTTCAGGAAATTCCCTTTAGCCTATATCAATCAATTTGCATATTTCCTCTTCCATAGATGGTCACATTTTGGTGTACCTGGCCTAAAGTAGCCTGCACTACTATATTTCATATGCTTCCAAGGAGTCTCTGTGCACATTTTTATGATAATACGATCAAAATGTGTTATAATCATCATTTTACTCCCTTGACTATAAGTCTCTTGAGATTAGAAAGCATTTATCTTGATAAACTTAGTTCCCAGCAAAATGACTCATTTTTCTTAAATAATGGCATTTGGGATCAGCTTTAGGATCTATGATAGGTTTTGTCTATAATAAAGAGTGCCTAGTTCACATACTTGGTAAGACTGGTATTTTCTTCACTTTCTTAATGAAAAACTGCTACAAGAGAATGAGTTTCTGGACACAGGACAAATAAGTTGGTGTTGTAATGAGTCAAATTTCAGCAGTCTGGCTCCCAAGTCCATTTTCTTACCATTATGCTTAAGCAAACTTAGCAGACAAAAACAAAAACAGAAACAGCAAAAAAACTTGCTAATGAAACATTTTCACATATAAAAGGCAGAAATATTTTACTTATACAAATGAATGACACTGTATACATTTATATATCTACACATTACATCAGAGATAAAGATAAATATTATTATATTCTGCATAGCTTTCATTTAACAAAAGTGTCTATTTCATTTTCTTATTGAAATTTATAGATTAAAATAATATATTTTTAAGTTTTAGAATTTGAATTAAAAATAAAAAACAAACGCAAAACAATCCTAGTGTTAGTTAATTGATTCTGAGTCACGGTGACTCAATAGGACTGTGTAGAACTGCTCCATATGATCTCCAAGGTTGTAGATCTTTACAGAAGCAGACTACCACAGGTGTTTTCCCCACAACTGGTGGGTTTGAATCACCAGCTTTTCAATTAACAGCCAAGATCTTTAATCACTGTGCTAAAAGGGTTCTTTGTATTACATTGTTGTTATTAAGTGCCATCTAGTCAATTCTGACTCATAGCAATCCTGTATTTCTGATGAGCAACTGGTGAGCTTGAACTGCCTACCCTGCAATTCAAACCGACCTGCAGTCCACACCAAAACTCACAGTGCCACACCAAGATGCCTGTATTGTATTGTATTGTATTATATGACCCTTATTTAATGTATTTCAAATATAGATGCCTATGTTGTTGCTAAGTGCCATCCAGTCGGTTCTGACTCATTGCTAACTTACAAAGGGTTTCTAAGGCTTTCTTCTTTTTTTTTAATCTTTTGTAAAATAAAAAGCCTCATCCTTTTCCCACTGAGTGGCCAGTAAATTCGAACTGCCAAACTTGTAGTTCATAATCCAATGTTCACCTTATGGAACTACTATACTCCCTATGGATACATAAATAAATACATACAAATAGATTGTGTAAATACAAGCATTTAGAAACTGTCTTTTCCCTAAAACAGGCATATTTTATATACTTGGAACACTTTCTATATTCTCTCTATTTTAGAACTGTCCTCAACTGATTTATTATTTTTATATTAGTTCATATTTTGAAATGATGGAGTTTTACATTAAATTGCTTGAGTAATTGTTTTCCATTTTGCTTTCTATCATTCATAAACATTTATTTTTAAGATATGAAGTTTGAGTCATTTTTAGATGACATCTCAGAAGAAAAATAAATGCCTCCTGGAAGTTCTCAAAAAGATTTTTAGTAACTTTATAAACTAGCCACCTTTTCTTATTCCTATGCAATCACTGAATTCCCAAGTCATTGTGTATTTTCCAAATATAACACAGAGCTTTCATAGGTGCCAGGTAAGAAAAATTGAGATTCTTTTATTTGATAGTTAGAGAATTACAATGTTAAATTTGGTGATTGTGTAAGTACTTTCTGGAAATTATATTTCTTGTCACTATGATTATAGGGATGATGCTTTTAAATTTTTCTAAGGGATACAACTGAACTGCAAACCCCAAAATTAGTGGTTTGAGCCCATCACTTATTTCATGGGAGAAAGATGAGGCTTTCTGTTCTCCCAAAGATTTATTTTTTTTTTAAAATAAAGCCTTGTAAACCCTGTATAAGGTCACAATGAATCAGAATCAACTTGATAGCACTTAACAACTTATGTACCCATATTAGAAATTTAAAATGTCAGAAACCTTATACATGGTTGCAATGTGTCAGAACAGACTTTGCAGCACTCAACATCAAAAACAAATTATTGTCCATGAAGCTCTACATACTGAAACTACCACTCATCTGTGAGTCTCTCATACTGTCTGTTGCTGTAATGCTGGAAGCTATGCCACAAGTATTTTAAATATCAGCAGGGTCACCTATGCTGCACAGGTCTCAACTGAGATTCCAGACGAAGACAGACTGGGAAGAAGAGGCAGATTACTTTTCAATATTAGCCAATGAAAATCTTATGAATAGCAGTGGAACACTGTCAAATAGCATCAGAATATTGAGTATGGAAACATAATGTATGGGACCAGAATGTTGTTAGATACAGTGTCAGAAGATGAGCCTCTCAAGTTGGAAGGCACTCAAAATACCACTGGGGAAGAGAGACCTCCACAAAATAGATTTAACCATGATATTATGAATGGAGTAAAGTTTTCAAGATCTTCAGTTGCTGATGGAGCACAACTCAAAATGAGGAAAAATAGCTGTAAACATCTATTAGCAATCTGAACATGTAAGGTACAGAGTGTGAATCTAGAAAAATTGAAAGTTTTCAAAAATGAAATGGAATGCATAAAGATCAATATCCAACAGCTCTTCTGGTGTTCAGTCATTACTGTCTAAAGCAACAAATCTGTTCTTGAAACGGTCACTAAGTTCAGATGGGATATTCTCATAGTTCTATTTTGGCTTTCAGGATTTGTTTTAATTTTCTTCAGCTTCAACCTGAACTTGCATGCAAGCAATTGGTGGTTTGTTCCACAGTCTGACCCTGGTCTTCTTTTGACTGATATTGAGATTCTCTATTGTTTCTTTCCACAGATATTGCTGTTGTTGCTGTTGTTGTTAAGGGTCATCGAATCAGTACCAAGTCAGCAACCTTATGCAAAACTGAACAAAACTCTGCCCAGTCCTCACAATCTTGGCTATGCTTCAGCCCATAACTGCTTCCACTGTGCCAGTCTATCTTGTTGGTGGTGTCTTTTTCACTGACCTGAATTTTATCAAATATGATGTCCTTTTCCAGGGACTGGTCCCTCCTGAAAATATGTCTGAAATATTAGAGACAAAGGCTGTTTATCCTGGCTTCCAAGGAGTAGTCTGTACTTCTTTGAACACAGATGTGTTTGTTCATTTGACAGTCCATGGTACTTTTAATATTCTCTTCCAACACCATAACTCAAATGCATCAAGTCTTCTTTGGTCTTCCTTATTCACTGTTCAGCTTTCATATGCATATGAGGCTATTCAAAATACCATGGCTTACATCAGGCACACATTAGTCTTCAAATTGACATCTTTGCTCTTTAACACTTTTAAGACGTCTTGTGCAGCATTTTGCATAATGCAATGTGTTCTTTGATTTCTTGACTGCTTCTTCCATGAGTGTTGATTGATCCAAGAAAAATGAAGTCTTTGGCAACTTCAAACTTTTCTCCATTTATCTTGATGTTATTTATTGGTTCAGCGATGAGGATTTTTGCATTCTTTACCTTGAAGTGCAAAGACTATGGTCTTTGATCTTCATCAGTAAGTATTTTGAATCCTCTTTGCTTTCAGCAATGAAGTTGTATCATCTACATATCACAGGTTTTTAATGTCTTTCTCCAAACCTGTTGTCACATTCTTCTTAATTTAGCCCAATTTCTCTGATTGTTTGATCAGTATACACATTAAATAACTATGATGAAAGAACACAACTCTGACGCACACCTTTCCTAATTTTAGACCATTCAGTCCCCTTGTTTTGTTCAAACAACTGCCTTTTGGTTTATGTATATGTTCCTCATGAACACAATTAAGTGTTCCGGAATATGAATTCTACACAATGTTATTTATAGCTTGTCATGATCCAACCAATTGAGAGCTTTTGCATAGTAAATAAAGCACAAGTAAACATCTTTCTGATATTCTCCAAGATCTATCTGACATCAGCAATGATATCCCTTGTTCAATGTCCTCTTCTGAATCCAACTTGAATTTCTGGAACTTTCCTGTCAATGTACTGTTGCAGCCATTTTGGAATTACTTTTAGCAAAATTTTACTTGCATATAATATTAATGATATTGTCTGATGGTTTCTGTATTCCATTGGGTCACCTCTCACTGGAATGGTCACAAATATGGCTCTCTTCCAATCAGTTGATCAGGTAGCTCTCTTCCAAATTTCTTGACATAAATGAGTGTTGTCTCTAGTGCTATATCAGTTTGTTTCCCACAGATAT
>NW_006409842.1:0-494 GCF_000296735.1 Chrysochloris asiatica | reverse complement strand
ACAGGGTAGAACCATCTAATTCTGGTGCAACATATTAACCTTTTACAATGTCATAAAACTTGGAAGTGTCCCAGTGACTTAGAAGTAACTGTTTCCTGATTCTAAATGACTTTGTGCTCTGCTTAGGATAAGAGAGATACACATTTAACTTGTATAGGTTATTCATGAGTCACATAGAATGTGTCTAGTACTCTTTAGTTTTCTCTTTTTTTTCCCTTGGTTTCTTTAATTATTTTTCATGTGCTGAGAGCTGGCTTAGACTGTTTACAGTGAATAAGGAATAAGCCAGAGTGCTCCTTGGAGGCCAGGATGTCCAAACTTCACCTCTCATACTTCAGACATATTGTCAGGAGGGACCAGTCACTGGAGAAGGATATCATGTTTGGTAAGGTGGAGGGTCAGAGAAAAGAAAGAAGACCCCTAGCAAGATGGACTGGCAAAGTGGCAACATCAATGGGCTCAAGCGTGGCAACGATTGTGAGGTTGGCCCAGGA
>NW_006409841.1:21976-22880 GCF_000296735.1 Chrysochloris asiatica | reverse complement strand
GTTTGCTTTATATATTTTGGAGCTACTTTATTGGGAGCATAGATATTTATCATAGTTATGATATCTTGTTCAATTGTCCCAATAATCATGAGATAATGCCCATCTTTACCTATTATGTTAGTTTTTGCTTTAAAGTTTATTTTATCAGAGATTAGTACTGCCACTCCTGTTCATTTTTTATTGCAATTACCTTGGTATATTTGTTTCCATCCTTTGACTTTAAATCTGTTTTTGTCTCTGTGTGTAAGATGTAACTCTTGTACTCAGCATATTGAAGGATCTTGTTTTCTTATCCATTCTGCCACTTCTGTCTATTAACTGGTACATTTATTCCATTTACATTCAGTATAATTATCGATGGGTATGGATTAATTGCTTCCATTATGTTTGTCTTTTTGGTGTTGCTGCTTTCTTTGTTCTGTGTGTCTTCATTTGCTAAGTTCATGTTTTTCGTGGCTTGAATTTTTTTCTTCAGTTCCCCCAGCTGGAGAAGTGCTGAGCATGTCCTTCCTTTTTGATTTTCTGACTCCAGATCTTTGCAGATTTTGTTTTAATATTTGGCTTTATCTTATCAAACTGATTTTTGAAATTTTCTGTTCAGCTCTTGGACCTCCTCATTTCTTCCATGTGTTTTAGCATCTCTACGCTGGAGAGCAAGTTTCAGTGTCTCTCCTGGCATCCATTTTGACCTTTTCCTTCTTTCTTTTCTTCTTAATGACTTTTTGGTTTTTACCTGTATAATGTTCTTGATGTCATCCCACAACTCTTCTGGTCTTTGGTCTTTAGTGTTTAATGTATCAAGTCTGTTCTTAAGATGATCTCTAAGTTCAGGTGGGATATATTCAAGGTCCTATTTTGGATCTCATGGGCTTGTTTTCATTTTCTTCAGCTTTAGTTTGAATTT
>NW_006409841.1:16813-21296 GCF_000296735.1 Chrysochloris asiatica | reverse complement strand
TGTTCCAATTATTAAAATGTTCCAATTATTAAAAGCTTTTCCTTAGAGCTCTGAATTCATACTTATAGTTTCCTAAAATGAAGCCTGGTAGCTCTATGGATTAATCCCTGGGGTTTTAACAGAAAAGCCAGTGGTTTAAACCCTCCAGCTGCTCCAAGAGAGAGAGATGATGTTGTCTATATCCATAAAGATTTACAGTTTCAGAAACCCTATGGAGCAGGTCTGTTGTATCCTATAGGGTAATTATGAGTTGTAATTAACTGTTGTAGTGGGTGAGTGCCTCCTAAACTGTGAGAGAATATTTTTAATTGCTTAAGACATCCAGTGTGGCATTTTTCTATAGCACAAGCTGATCAATTTGTTGTCAAAATAAGAACTAGAACTCTGGATTCCTAATTCCAAGTCAAAACAATGTTACAATAAGAAGATCATATTATTGAAATGACTTGAGAGACAATTTCTCAGTTCCTGTACTGGAAACCTAGAGGCCTATATTCCATCCCCAGTAATAGATTAACAGAGTGAAGACATGTTCTTTTTTATATCTTTTAAATTACAAATGAAATAAATTGTATTCTCAATAAGATTAAAAGACTGCAAAGATTCACAATACAAATATCATGCTAATAATAGTTACAAACGGGTTTCTTTGATGGTTTTTTTGTTATGCATCTATCAGGAAACGTCCAATAGGCACAGTCTATATTGTTCTGAAAATACAAATTATTACCAAGCATATTGAAAGTTGCCCAGGCAAATAGCTATGTTGTTGTTGTTGTTAGGTGCCATCAAGTTGTTACCAATTCATAGCAACCCTATGCACAACAGAACGAAACAATGCCCAATCCTGGGCCAACCTCACAGTTGCTACCATGCTTGGTCCCTTTGATGCTGCCACTTTGCCTATTCATCTCACTAGTGAGTTTGAACCACCAAAATTGTGGTTGAAACCAACCTTCCTTGCAGTCCAATACTTTATCTTACAGCATCATACCAGGTAGTGACTAGTTAATAGAAAAGACAGAGTTATAGCCAACTACAATTCAAGATAGACCAGATAAGTATTATAACAGATAGAGTTCTTTAGAGGGAAAATTGGGAGTGGTCAGTGAATCATTGAGAAAGGTTTTATGGGAAAAGTGGTATCTGATCCAAGCCTTTAAACATGATAGCATTTGACAAGAAAGATCATGGGAATAGTGTTTATGGAGAAGAACAAAGACAAAAAGGGTAAAAAAGTGATAAATAGGGGGTTGAGAGTAGGATACTTTGAAGGAATTACAAAAGCAATGTAGTTGCTTTTGTAAATGTAATTGTAGTTGGTGAATCAAGTCAAGCTTATCATCCATGTGTTATAGACTAGAAGTGTTCCTTAAGATTTTCTTGCTTGTAATTTTTATGGAAGCAGATATCCAGACTTTTCTTCCACATTCCACTGAATGGGTTCAAGTCATTGACATTTAGGTTGATTTGGGTGGGGGGGGGGGAGAGAGAATATCATTTTTACTAACCAGGCAAAGAGAGGTAGTTGACAACCTTTGAGTATCTGCAGACTGTCATGATCAGAGTTGTACTATGGAAAGAATGCTATATGCTCAGTGTGAAAAATAGGTTGGAAGGGAATATCAAGGGACAAAGAAGCCTATTGTGAATTTGTGGTAAAATTCTAAGGACAATAGTGGTGAGAACAGAGGCAAATAGATGGAGTCTGTGTGGTGTAAAGTTTGAAGCACTTGATTACCAACTGAAAGGTTGGCAGTTCAAACTTATCAGTCACTCTGCAGGATAAACCTGTGGCAGTCTGTTTCTGTAAAGATTACAACTTTGGGAAACATGTGGGGCAGTTCTAATCCATCCTTCTTGTTGTTCTTAAGTGCCTTCTAATCAATAGATTCAGATTCATAGTGATCCTGTATAGGGTTTCAGAGGAGCATCTGATGCATCTGAACTGCTGATCTTGTGTTCACAGTCCAGTGCTGATCCTACAGTGCCACACCAGGAGTCTACTCTGTCCTACTGTTGCTGTTGTTAAGTGTTGTTGAGTCAGTGGCAATCCATATCTACCCTGCATAGGGTTTCCAAAGAGTGACTGGTAAGCTTGAATCACCAACCTTGTGGTTCAAACGACTTTACAGTCCAGTGCATTAGCCCACAAAGCCACACCAGGAAACTGTCCTACAGGATTGTTGTTAATTGGAATCAACTCAATAACAATCGATTTATACAAACTAAAGAATATATAAATGACAGCTATAATGTATTTAAAATATATATTGATGAAAATGAATTATATTCTGCTTTTAAAAATGAAATGGAATTGTTTTATTGTAAGTTAATGCATGCAGATGGCAGAAAATTGAAACTATCCAAATTTGTTCATCATCCTATCACCACAAGATGCTTTTCTCCACAATTGTATTTATTTTTGTGCCCCTGGATTGAACAAGCAAATGATGTTATTTATTTCTCATGGAGTTTTAAAATTATGCTGTTTATATAGGCAATACATTCAGTACAAATGTATACATTTATTTTTACTTTATGTTGAAAACCAGCAGGTGAAACTAAGAGGTTTCAGAGTTATATCCAAATGTTTCAATACAAGAACTATTGTATTCAAAATAAATAGTCTAACTGTAATAAAAAAGACAAACATGATTTCAGTCATTTAAAAACTGTACTGCATTATAACTAAAGACCAAATCTAAACAATTCTGAGGAAAATGATAAAAAGAGAATGCAAATATCATAACTTGCATGTGTTCCATTTTTTCTATCTGGAAACTTCTCTATTTTATTTATTTATTTTTAATTATTTAATTCATGCTTGGTAAAGTGGAGAGTCAGCTAAAAAGAAGAAGAATCTCAGCATAATGAACTGACACAGTGACAGCAATAATGGGCTCAAAAATAACAATTGTGAAGATGGCACATGACCAGGCTATATTTCATTGTGTTGTGCATACATATGGTCACTATGAGTTGGAACAAACTTGATGGTACCTAACAACAGTTCTAGAACACCAGGAATACTGTCTATCATTTAAGTATGGAAATAGCATTCCATTGGGTCACGTCTCTTTGTAATGGACACAAATATAGATCTTATCCAATCAGTTGGCCAGGTAGTTGTCTTCCAATTTCCTGGCATAGGTGAGTAAATGTTTCCAGTGTTGCATTGGCTTATTGAAAATTTTCAATTTGTATTTCATCAATCCCCAGTGCCTTATTCTTTGCTAATGCTTTCAATGCACCATGAACTTCTTCCTTCAGGATCATTGGATCTTGACCATATGCTATCTCTTGAAATGGTTGATATTGACCATTGCTTTTTGGTACAGTGATTTTGTGTATACTTTCTATCTTCTTTTGATGGCTTCTTCATCATTCAATACTTTACCCATATAATCTTTCAATATTAACAGTCAAGGTTTGATATTTTCTTCAGTTCTTTCAAGCTTGAGAAATGTTGAGCATGCTCTTACATTTTAATTTTCTAATTCAAAAACTTTGCACATTTCATTATAATATTTGAATTTGTCTTCACAAGCTGACCTTTGAAATTTTGTGTTCAACTCTTTTTCTTCCTCATTTCTTCCATTCACTTTAGCATCTCTACAATGGAAAGAAAATTTCAGAGTCTTTTCTGACATCTGCTTTGTTCTTTTCTTTCTATCCTGTCTTTTTAATGACCTTTTGCTTTCTTCCATTATACTGTTCTTGATGTCATCCTACTGCTCTGTTGGGTTTCAGTCATTAGTGTCTGAGGCTTCAAAACTCCTCCTGACATGGTTTTCTCTAAATCAAGGTGGGATATGTTCAAGATAATATTTTGGCTCTCTTGGACTTGTAATTTCCTTCAGCTTCAGCCTGAATTTGCATATAAGCAAATGAGGGTCTGTTCCACACTTTGCCCCTGGCTTTCCTTTGGCTAATGATATGGAGCATTTCCACCATCTTTCCCCACAGATATATTTGATTCCTGTGTATCCCGTCTAATGAAGTTCAGGTGGATAGCTTTATATTGTTTTAAAAAGGTATTTGCAATGAATAAGTCATTGGTCTTGCACAATTCTATCATGCAATCTTCAGCATCATTTCTATCACCTCCTTCTTCTTTGTTGCCACACTTACATTCTAATAACCAGTAACTACCAATAAATAAAAATGGCATGTTTGATCAGTTTCACACTGAAGAAGTTGGTAGATAGCACCATGGTGCAACTATTGGTCTCTCTCTGTTTGCACAAAAGAAGAGTGATGAAAATTGAAGACACATTGAAACAATTAGTCCAATGGACAAATGGAACATGTGAACATTACTCTGCACAACTGTAAGACCAGAAGAACTAAAAGGAATCACATTAAAAGGTCCTGAATATAGTGGAAGAAAATATACAAAAAAAAAAAAAAAAAAAAAAAACAAAGACAACAAAAAAAAAAACAAGGTTATTTGTTGGATAGAGACTTGTGGCACCCTTCA
>NW_006409841.1:14338-16541 GCF_000296735.1 Chrysochloris asiatica | reverse complement strand
TCCTGAATAGACAGGCCTATAAGGGGATCAATAACACTAAGGAGTTATGCATACCTTAGAATAATCAACTACTTGAAATCAAAAGAGCAGCATTTACTCAAGGACAAAGTTCTGGAGGGTTAGGAAAGAAGGAAGAGTGGTAATAGGAAACATAGGGAAGTACTGGGATAAATTATATTATGTTGTGAGGATTGTAATCAATGATGTGAAACAAAATGTGAATGAATTGTTGAATAGAACTCTTCACCCAATTCAAAATGAAAAGTTTTTTGTTTTTTGTTTTTTGTTTTTTTTAAAGAATACAGGAGTGGACTTCCGGTTTTGGAGGCAACAGAAGCAGAGTCAGGTAGGACAGGATCCACGGGGGAGGGGCTGAAAACCCAGAGAAGCTGGGTTCACAGAACAGCCCCAGAGCTCTGGATCAAGCATAAGAGGCAGGGCGTCAGTTTCCCGCATGCACCTGTGGAAAAAAAATCACAGCATAAAGGAAAATATTGTGATTTCAGAATCAATTGAGACACAGGACTCCCTCTGTGGCCACCCCGTCCGGGTTGAATTTTCTGGGGGTGAGGGGGCACAGCCGGACCGGCACAATGAACTTGTGCTAAAAACCAGTGCAGCGACATTAGCAAAAGGAAGTATGAGAGGATTCTACACATTATTTCTTCCTATTCCCTGTCACGCCTTCTCTGCCCAGACTGGACACCTGCAGGCAGGTAGGCACACCCCCCAAAAAGAGTCCAGAGTTGAGCCCACAGTTTTCCCATAGCAGAAAGAGGAAGAGCCCTATTGGTCCCACAAGAAGATTCTTTGGCAGCTGCTTATGACATCTGACTCTGGGTCCCAGCCCTAAAGTTAACTTGTGCCAGACCATTTACTACCAGCTGCTCCATGGGAGAAAGATCAGGCTTTCTACTCCCGTAAAGATTTACACCCTCGGAAACCCTGTAAGGGTCGCTATGGGTTGAAACCGACTCGATGGCACTTAACAACAACAACAACAACAACCAGCAAGAAAAAAGCGTGTCTGACCTGATAGACAAACCTTATGAACGATATGAAAAACCCCAACATAAAAGGACACAACTGTTCCAAGAATTATGCTGTGCACATGCAAATACCTAACTGACCTCCAGAGACAAAAACAGTAGACAATCTTTGTTCCATTAACTTTACAATATCTATCTGTGCACCTCTGCAGTGGTGACTAGATGAGGGACCTGATCCAGTGGACACCCCACCCACTGTCGGGGATTTCTACAGTGCACACACACTACCTGCATGGCAAAGGTGATGGCCAGCCAGCCATGGTTTTATTTTTGTTTGGGAGTGGTGGTTTTTGTCTCTGCTTTTATATTGCTTCTGCCTTTGGACCTTTTGATCACACTGTTATCCTGAAGGTGGGAGCTTTTTCTCCCTAAGTTACTCAAGAAGAGGCAGCAATCATGGTCATATAGCCAAGCTACAAGCTTATCCCATAATATTCCACCATTGAGACAAGAGCCAATAACAGCTAGTAGACATTGCACACAAAAAGGGAAGCCCATATCCTGATCATATCCAACAGGAGACACTCAGAAAGCTTAACAAGACAGCAATAAACATCCATTTAAGCATTAAAACCCACCTAACTACTGAAAATGACAAAATACCACCACAAAAAAATCTCAAGTCCAAAACCAGAAAAGAGTAACTGAGACAAATGAGCTGGAGACAGGCAAAGGCTTTCCAGAAGAGGAAGAGCAGGCTTTGGATTTGCCTGAGAAAGAATTCAGAAGAATGATATGGAAACAAATTCAAATGCTTTGAAAAGGGGTGGAGGGAAATAAAGAAGAAGTCAGGAAAGTGCTACAGAAGCAATCAAACAAGATCGAAACAATTCAAAACTTGCAAAAAGAGGTCCAGATGATTAATAATAAAGTATCAGAAATGGACAATACACTGAAAGAGGAAAGGAGCTGAATTGAAGAGATGGAAGCCAAAACCAGTGAGCTGAAAAACAAGTCTCTCAATACTGCTATGATAGAAGAGCAAGAAGATAAAAGGATTTAAAAAATCTGAAGAGAGTCTAAGAGTCATGCTAGATAACATCAAGAGGAACAACTTAAGAATTATGGGCATTTCAGAACAGAAAGAATCAAAGAAGTCCACAGAGGAGATAGAACAAGGTTGGAAGCCTCTCACTCCCTGATTTCAAATTTTA
>NW_006409841.1:10070-14238 GCF_000296735.1 Chrysochloris asiatica | reverse complement strand
GAAAGTACTATGGGCTGCCAAAAGAACCAACAGATCTGTGTTGGAAGACGTGCATTCAGAGTGCTCCTTGGAAGCCAGAATGGCCAAACTTCGTGTCGCATTTGTACATATTATCAGGAGGAACCATTTATTGGAGAATGGTATCATGTTTGGTAAAGCGGTGGGTCAGGGAAAAAGAGGAAGAACCTCAACAAGATAGATTGGTACAGTGGCAGAAGTGATGGGCTCAAGTGTAGCAATGATTGTGAGGTTGCTCCATATCTGGGGTAGTGTTTCATTCTGTTGTGCATAGGGTTGCTATGAGTCTTCCAATCTGAGTGGCTTATCTCTGGCACTATATATGACAATATTCTGGTGCTCTTCATCATGTTTCAATAGTGAATACTCTGGTGCTGACCATGTTCCACTGCTATTTATAAGCTTTACAGTGACTAAATATTCAGAAGTAGACAGTACCTCTCCTTCCCAGTTAGTCTTCATATGGAAGTTTAGCTGTAAACCTGTCCTCTGTAGGTGACCCTGCTGGTATTTAAAATACTTGTGGCATCATTTCCAGAATTACAGAATCCCAAGCCACCACTGTACAAAAAACTGACAGATGAATGCTGGAAGTTTTTATTGTTGCTTTTGTTGTTGTTGTTGTTGTTAGGTGCCGTTGAATCAATATGGACTTATAGAGACCTTATGCACAACAGAACAAAGCATTGCCTGGTCCTGGGACCACCTCACTAGTTTTGCTAAGCCTGAGACCATCACTACCTCAACTGTGTCAATCAATCTCATTGTGCATCTTCCTCTTTTTCTCTGATCCTACATTTTACCAAACTTAATATCCTTTTTCTGTGACTGGTTTCTCCTGATAATATGTCCTACACATGAGAGAAAAAATGTGGACATCCTGGCTTCCAAGGAGCACTCTGACTGTACTTCTTCTGACACAGATCTGTTTGTTCTTTTGGCAGTCCATGGTACTTTTAATATTCTCTTCCAGCAACATAACTCAAATGCATCAATTTTTCTGCAATCTTCCTTATTCACTGTCCAACTTTCACATTCATATGAGGTTATTGAAAATATCAAGGCTTGGATCAGACTCACCTTAGTCCTCAAACTGACATTTTTGCTCTTCAAAACTTTAAAAAGTTCTTGTGTAGCAGATTTGCCTTATGTAATACGTCGTTTGATATCTTGACTGCTGCTTCCATGAGTGTTGATGGTTGATCCAAGAAAAATGAAGTCTTTGACAACTTCAATCTTTTCTCCACTGAAAAGTGAAGTTGTTGACAACTTCAGTCTTTTCTCCATTGATGTGAATGTTGCCCAGTGGTGGGTGAGTATTTTTGTTTCCTTTACATTGAGATGCAACCCATACTGAAGGCTATGGTCTTTAATCTTCAACAGTAAGTATTTTGAGTCCTCTTCACTTTCAGCAAGCAAGGTTATATCATTTGCATATTGCAAGTTGTTAACGTGTCTTCCCCCAATCCTAATGCCTCAATTTTCTTCATATAATCCAGCTTCTCAGATTATTTGCTCAGTACACAGATTGACTAAGTATGGTGAAAGAATACAACCCTGGTGCACACCTTTCCTAATTTTAAACCATTCAGTGTTCCCTTGTTCTGTTCAAACAACTGATTCTTGGTCTATGTACAGATTCCTCACAAGCACAATTAAGTGTTCCAGAACACTCATACTTCGCAATACTGTCCATAAATTGTCATGACACAATAAAGTCTTTGCATAGTCAATAAAGCACAAGTAAACATCTTTCTAGTATTCTCTGCTTTCAGCCAAGATCCATCTTACATCACCAGTGATATCCCTCTTTCCATATCCTCTTCTGAATCCAGCTCAAACCTCTGGATGTTGTCTGTCAATGTATAGCTGCAGCAGTTTTTGTACTACTTTTAGTAAACCTTTACTCACATAAGATATCAATGACATTGCCCAATGATTTCCCCATTCCGTTGGATTACCTCTCGTCGGAATGGGCCCAAATTGGGATCTCTTCCTGTCAGTTGGCCAGGTAGTTGTCTTCCAAATTTCTTGGTATAGATGAGTATGTGCCTCCAGTGCTTCCACACTTTGTTGAAAGATTTCAATTTGTATTCTACCAATTCTTGGTGCCCTGTTCTTTACCAATGCATTCAATGCACCTTGGACTTCCTTCTTTAGGACCATTGGCTCTTGATTACACACTACCTCTTGAAATGGTTGAACAATGACCATTTCTTTTTGGTATAGTGACTCTGTGTATTCCTTCCATCTTATTTTGATACTTTCTGCAAAATGACAGGTGAGTGGTGCAAGTTTTAATTAAGTCTTGTCAATTGTTGTTATTTGGAAATGTAAATATTCTAGTTTAATTCCTTAATTTTTAAGTGAACAGGAAGATTAAAGTTTTGATAAGAAGCTTCCATCAGTGTCTCTGCAAGACACTGTAAGTCATGAGTTTATCATTTGTCCAGGAGTATTGTATTAAAACTATCTTGTAGGAGGCGGGGCTTGATGGCAGCTAGGGTGGAGGTGCATTGAGGTTTGCTGTCAGCAATACCACAGAATACTAGGCAAAGCAGATTCAGGACAGAGCTCCAAAACCCAGAATCACATAGATAGGAATATTAAAAATGTTTGAAGGTTTATAGCTTGTGGAACTTACAGCAAAAATAAGGAAGTGTGTACTTTTGAATCTACAGGCTCAGCAGCCCGGATCTGGCAACTTGGGTGAAACCAAATGTCAAGACCAAGTGGGGAGAGCAGACACACCATGGAAAAATGCCACAGGAACCTTGGAGCAAAGGTGGATAATATATTTTGTCGGTTTTGCTTTGTTCTGATTTTCTATTTTTTGGTGTCTGTTCATTGGCCCTCCACTGTTTGTGTACCTCCCTTTTCTGGTGACTAGAAGGGATGCCAGAGTGTGTGGACACTCCTCACCTGCACCACTGATGGGTTTTTCTGTCATGCATGCACACAAATAATCTCAGCCCAAGAGCCAGCACTGAACTGTTTTTGTTTGTTTGTTTGTTTGTTTTTAATACAGAAGAGCCAGAGCAAGAAGCGTGGAGAGGCAAAGAGAGTTTAAAAACAAAACAGGCCAAAAAGTAAATTAAATCCTGAGGTACAGCATAACAACCAACAGTGGCATCTTTAAATCTCTCAGGCAGCTTTGAAGGCAAGAAGCTAAAAGAGGACATTAAAGTCATACTTATATTAGGTTACAACTTAATTAAATTATTTTTCTCTTTGCTGTTTTATGCTCCCCTTCTACCTTTGAGGGACTCTTTATCTCCCTATATTACCCAAGAAGAGACAGCAACTGCTACCATATAGTCAAGCTACAATCACACTCTATAAAACACCAAAATCCAGACAAGAATCAATACCAACTGCCACATACCAGGGAGGTAGACAACACCTGTGAAAGTTACTCTGAGTTAAGCAATAAGAAGAGTGAAAAGGGAAATACACATCCTGATCACATCTATCTGCAGGCAACCAGAAAACATAAAAAATGCCAAAACACATACTCAATTAAGTAGTAAGACCACAGATAAACACTAAACATGTCCAAGAAGAAAAAGCAGATGACCATAACAGCAGATATCCAGAAACAAGATAAAATGTCTGAGACAAATGACCTAGAGGTAGAGGTGGACTACATTCTGGAAGGAGGGCAGGCCTTGGAAATGTCTGAGAAGGAATTCAGAAAAATGATTATAAAATGTTTCAAAACACTTTACAATGAAGTTGAGAAAAATCAGGAAGAAGTCAGAAAAGCACTACAGAAACAATCAAATAAGATAGATATAGCATTGGAAATAATTCAAAACCTACAGAAAGAGGTCCAAATGATCAATAATAGAATATCAGAAATAGACAATACACTAAAAGGGTAGAAGAGTAGAATAGAAGAGATGGAAGGTAGAACCAGTGAGCTGGAAGACAAATCTCTCAATACAACTAAGATAGAAGGACAAATAGATAAAAGGATTAAAAACATCTGAAGAAAGTCTAAGATTCATGTTGAACAACATGAAGAGGAATAACTTAAGAATTGTTGGTATTCCAGAACAAGAAGAATCACACAAGTCCACAGAGGAAATAGTTGACGAACTGCTGGAAGAAAATTTCTCTAACATCCTGAAAAGTGAAAAGATAAACA
>NW_006409841.1:6030-9970 GCF_000296735.1 Chrysochloris asiatica | reverse complement strand
CACCAAGACATATCATAATCAAGCTTTCCAAAATCAAAGATAAGGAGATACTCCTGAAAGTGTCTAGGGAAAAGAGAAGTGTTATATCCAAAGGCAAGCAAATCAGATTAAGCAGAAACCATGCAAGCAAGAAGGCAATGGAAAGCCATATATAAAACCCTAAAAGAAAAATCAACCAACCAAGAATCCTGTATCCAGCAAAGCTATCAGTCAAATAAAGCAGTGTATTGAAAATATTCCAGGATAAACAAAAGCAAAAGGATTTTGACAAAGCCAACTCTGTACTACAAAACATCCTGAAGGAAGTTCTGTGAACTGAGAACCAACAAGAACAGACAACAACCAGAGATTGACAAATGTGGCAGCACCTCCAAGAACTAACTTGACAGAAGGAAGAGTCGAGAACAGAAGAAAACTATAAGAACAAACACAGAGAATCTGGGAGGCCAGTCTATGATCCAAAAAAATTACAATGAAAACATCGTAACCATATAGGAACAGAGATCTAGATGGTGAGAAGGTCATTTAGATTACAGGATAAAATGTTGTTGTTGTTGTTAGGTTCCATCGAGTCGGTACCCACCCATAGCAACCTTATGCACAGCAGAACAAAACACTGCCCAATCCTGTGCCAACCTCACTACTGTTGCCATGCTTGAGTCCATCGATGATGCCACTTGGCCAATCCATCTCATTGGGGGTCTTCCTAGTTTTCTTTGACCCTCTACCATACCAAACATGATATCCTTCTCTAGTGACTGGTCCCTGCTGACAATATGTCCGCAGTATGATGGACAAAGTTTGGCCATCTTGGCCTCCAAAGAGCACTCTGCACTTCTTCCAAAATGGATCTATTGTTCTTTGGCAGCCCATGGCACTTTCAATATTCTCCTCCAACATTGTAACTCAAAAGCATCAATTCTTCTACGGTCTTCCTTATTCAGCTTTTGCATGCATATGAGGTTATTGAAATACCATGGCTTGGGTCAGCCGCATCTTAGTCCTCAAACTTTGCTCTTCAACACTTTAAAAAGGTCTTGTGCAGCAGATTTGCCTAATGCAATGCATCAATTGATTTCTTGACTGTGGTTTCTATAAGTATAGATAGTTGATCCAAGAAGAATGAAGTCTGGAAATATTCAATCTTTTCCCTGTTAAAAACAATATTGTTTATTGGTCCATTGGTGAGGATTTTTGTTTTCTTTATATTGAGATGCAATCCATACTGAAGGCTGTGTTCTTTGATCTTCATCAGTAATATTTTAAGTCCTCTTTGCTTTCAGCAAGCAAGGTTGTATTATCTGCATATTGCAGGTTGTTAATGAGTCTTCCTCCAATCCGGATGCCATGTTTTTCTTCATAGAACCCAGCTTCTCGGATTATTTGCTTATCATACAGGTTGAATAAATATGGTGAAAGAATAAAACCTTGTCACACAGGTTTCATAATTTTAAATCATTCAGTGTATCCATGTTCTGTTCTAACAACTGCCTCTTGCTCCAGGTACAGATTCCTCATGAGCACAATTAAGTGATCCTGAATACTCATACTTCACAATGTTGTCCATAGCTTGTCATGATACGCACAATCGAAAGTCTCTGTGTAGTCACTACAGCACAGGTAAACATCTTTCTGATATTCTTTGCTTTCAGCCAATATTGATCAGATATCAGCAATGATATCCCTCATTCCATGACCTCTTCTGAATCTGGCTTGAACCTCTGGAAGTTCTCTGTCAATGTATGCTTGCAGCCATTTCCCTATTACCTTTAGCAAAACTTTACTTGCATGAGATATCAAAGAGATTGTCTGATGGTTTCCTCATTCCATTGGGTCACCTCTCTTTGGAATGGGCACAAATACGTATCACTTCCAATCAGCCGAACAGATAGTTGTCTTCCAAATTTCTTGGCAGAGATGAGTGAGTGCCTCCTGTGCCACTTCATTTTCATGAAAGATTTCAATTTTGATTCCATTAGTTCTTGATGCCTTGTTCTTTGCCAATTCCTTCAATGCACCTTGGACTTTCTCCTTCAGTATCATTGGCTCTTGATCATATGCTACTTCCTGAAACAGTTGAGCATGAACCATTTACTTTTGGTACAGTGACTCTGTGTATTCTTTCTGTTTTCTCTTGATGCTTTCTGCATCATTCAATAACTTGCACAGTGAATCTTTCAATAACGAAACTCGAGGCTTGAATTTTTTTCTTCAGTTCCCCCAGCTTGAGAAATGCTGAGCAAGTTCTTTCTTTTTGGTTTTCTTATTCCAGATCTTTGCACATTTTGTTGTAATATTTGACTTTATCTTCTCGCGTTGATCTTTGAAATTTTCTGTTCAGCTCTTGTACCTCTTCATTTCTTCCATTTGCTTTAACATCTCTACAGGGGAGAGCAAGTTTCAGTGTCTCTTCTGACATCCATTTTCACCTTTTCCTTCTTTCTTGTCTTCTTAATGACTTTTTGCTTTATTACTGTATGATATTCTTGATGTCATCCCACAACATTTCTGGTCTTCAGTCTTTAGTGTTTAATGTATCAAATCTGTTCTTCAGATGATCTCTAAATTCAGGGGGATATATTCAAGATCATAGTTTAGCTCTTGTGGACTTGTTTTCATTTTCTTCAGCTTCAGTTTGAATTTGCATATGAGTAATTGATGGTCTGTTCCACAGTCTGTCCCTGGCCTTGTTTTGGCTGATGATATGGAATTTTCCATCATCTCTTTCTGCAGATGTAGTCAATATGATTTCTATGTATTCCATCTGGTGAGGTCCATGTGTATATTTGTCTATTATGCTGTCTAAAGAAGGTATTTGAAATTAATAAATCATTGGTTTTATTGAATTCTATCATGCATTCTGTAGCAGCATTTCTATCACCCAGGCCAAATTTTCCAACTACTAATCCTCTCTCTTTGCTCCCAACCTTTGCATTCCAATCACCAATAATGATCACTACATCTTGATTACATGTTTGATGGATTTCAGATTGAAGAACTTCATAGACTTCTTCAATTTCTTCCTCACTGGTTTTAGTGTTGCTATGTAAAGTGGAATAATAGTGTTATTAACTTGGTTTCCCTGTAGGCACATGGATACTATCCTATCACAGACAGCATTGTACCTCATGACTGATCTGTATATTTTCTTTTTGACAATGAATGTAACACCATTCCTTTTCAATTTGTCATTCCTGCCTTAGTAAGCCTGGTGATTGTTGGATTTAAAATGGCCAATACCAGTCCATTTCAGCTCACTAATGCCTAAGATATCGATGTTTATGCATTCCATTTCATTTTTAACTAATTCTAGTTTTCCCAATTCATACTTCCTACACTCCATGTTCTGATTATCAATAGATGTTTACAGTAGTTTCTCTTAATTTTGAGTTGTGTCCATCAGCAAATGAAAGTTCCACAGGATTTTCTCCCACAGGCTTTACTCCATTCCCGTCATCATGGTCAGCTCTACTTTGAGGAGGCAGCTCTTCCCCATTGGCATTTTGAGTGCTATCCAACCTGAGGGGCTCATTTTCTGGCACTATATTTGACAGTGTTTCTCAGCTATTCATAAGGTTTTCAGTGACTAAATATTCAGAAGTACTTTGTCACTCTTTCTTCCTAGTCTGTCTTTGTCTAGAAGCTCATCTGAAACCTGTCCACCATGAATGACCCTGCTGGTATTTTAAATATCCATGACATGGCATTCAGAATCATAGCAATTCACAAGCCACCACAGTATAACAAACTGACGGACGAGTGGTGGCTGTTTGGTTTTAAGTGGAAATTGTCACTTTAAATTTTGAGGCAATCTGTGTGCATGCATATTAGAAACCTACAGAAGTGAGGGTGGGGTATTCATTCACGCAGGCATCCTCTGTAGTCACCAGAATGGAGGTGCACAGACAGCGAGAGACCAATGACCAGATACCAAAAAAAA
>NW_006409841.1:3532-5481 GCF_000296735.1 Chrysochloris asiatica | reverse complement strand
AAAAAAAAAAAAAAAAAAAGAATGTGCACACCTGTATTTACATGGTTCTGTCAGGCATTTGTGGTTGTTCTGATCCTTCCCCCACTTGGTCTCTCCCAAGATGGCACTTCCGGGAGCAGCTGAGCATCTTTTATTAGAAAGCACTGGATTTCTTGATTCTGCTACAAATTAATCTAGTTGTAAGGTTTCTAAGAGTCTAAATATTCCTTTATATGTGCTTCAGAGTTGTTCTAGCACCCTCCCCTGAGCCTGCTTGGTCGAGTATTCTGTGTCATTGCTGACAGAGCTCTTCATTGCATGTCTACCCAATCCGCCATCTTGTTGCCTCCATTAATTGTTTAGTTCTTCTGTGTTTTTGTCAAATTTCTTTCTGAGTTTTCTATCCATTTTTGAAAGTGGTATATTAAAATCACCCACTATTATTGTAGATTGGTCTATATCTTTCTTAATCCATACCTATCGATAATTACACTGAATATAAATGGATTAAATACACAGTTAAGAGACTGAGGGTGGCAGAATGGATAAGAAAACAAGATCCTTCAATATGCTCTCTGAAAGAAGCACATCTCATACAAAGAGACAAAAACAGATTAAAAGTCAAAGGATGGAAAAAAATATACTAAGCTAATTGCAATAAAAAATGAACAGGAGTGACAGCACTAATCTCTGATAAAGTAAACTTTAAGGCAAAACCTAGCATAATATTTAAAGATGGACATTATATCATGATTAAAGGGACAATTGAACAATATTACATAATCATAATAAATATCTATGCTCCCAATGAAGAAGCTCCAAAATATGCAAAGCAAACTGTAATAGATTTGAAGAAAGAAATAAATGAGTCTACAATAATAGTGGGTAATTTTAATACACTGCTTTCAAAAATGGATAGAACAACCAGAAAGACACTTGACAAAGACACAGAAAAACTCTTCAACATAATCAGCCAACTGGACCTCATAGATGTATACAGAGCTTTCAACCCAACAACAGCACAACACATTCTTTTCCAGTACACATGGAACATTCTCTAGAATAGACCATGTCTTAGGACACAAAACAAAAACTCCATAAATTTACAAGTATCAAAATACTACAAAGCATCTTCTCAGCCCACAATGTTATCAAATTAGAAATCAACAATAGGAAGACCAAGGAAATAAAACCAAATACATGGAAACTGAACAACACCATGCTGAAAAGTGACTGGGTAGCAGAAGAATCTTAAACATGAATTAACAAAGTTCCTAGTAACAAATGAGAATGAAAACACAACACACCAAAATCTTTGTGACATGGCAAAAATGGTGCTGAGAGGGCAATTTATTGCAATACATGCACACATCCAAAAAGAAGAAAGAACCAAAATTAATACATTAACACAACAATTAGAAACAGACCAACAGAGGGAAACTACGGCCACCAAAAGTAAAGAAATATTAAAGATTAGAGCAGAAAAAAATGAGGAAGAAAACAGGAAAACTATAGAAAAAAATCAACAGGACAACAAGCTGTTTCTTTGAAAGGATTAACAAAATTGACAAACCATTGGAAAACCTAACAAAAGAAAAGAGGGAGAAGACACAAATAACACACATTAGAAACCACGTGGGCGATGCCACAACAGAATCAAAGGAAATCAAAAGGATAATAACAGAATACTATAAAGAGTTGAGCTCCAACTAATTTGAAAATTTAGAAGAGGTGGATACGTTTTTAGAAAAATATGACCTACCTAAACTTACTGAAAGTGCCATGGACTGCCAAAAGAACCAATAGATCTGTTTTGGAAGAAGTGCAACCAGAGTGCTCCTTGGAGGCCAAGATGGCTAGGCTTCGTCTCTCCTACTTTGGACACATTGTCCAGAGAGAACAGTCGCTGCAGAAGGATGTCATGCTTGGTAAGGTGGAGGGTCAGAGAAAAAGAGGAAGACCCCCAATGA
>NW_006409841.1:0-2552 GCF_000296735.1 Chrysochloris asiatica | reverse complement strand
ACTCTCTCTATTTGTAGGTGATATTATCCTATATGTAGAAAAAAACCAAAGACCCAGTTAAAAAACTACTAGACCTCATTGGAAGATTCAGCAAAGTGGCAGGATATAACATCAACATACAAAAATCAGTTGGATTCCTCTATACCAAAAACAATAGCACTGAAAAGGACATTAGGAAAGCAGTACCATTTACAACAGCCACCCTAAGGCTGAAATGTCTAGGAATAAATGTAACCGGAGATGCAAAGGACTTATACAAAGAAAACTACAAAACACAAGAAACCAAAAGAGACTTACAAAAATGGAAGAATGTACCATGCTCCTGGATATGAAGACATAATATTGTGAAAATATCAATACTGTCCAAAGCAATTGACACATATAATGCAATCCCAATCCAGATTCCAAAGACACTCTTCAAAGAGATGAAAAAAAACATTACAAACTTTATATGGAAAAGAAAGAGACCAAGGATAAGCAAAGACCTGCTGAAGAAGAAGAACAAGGTTGGAAAACTCTCACTTCCTAACTTAAAAATTTATTACACACCCACAGTGGTCAAAACAGCTTGCTACTGGTACAATAAAAAATATATTGATCAATGGAACAGAATCGAGAATCCAGAAATTAACCCTTTCACAAACAGCCAACTGATTTTTGACAAAGTACCTAAATACATCACATGGGGAGGTGATAATCTCTTCAATAGATGGTGCTGGCAGACCTGGAAAGTCATATGCAAAAGACTGAAACAACACCTTAACCTCATGCCTTATATAAGAACCAACTCAGCATGAATTAAAGACCTAAATGTGAATCCCAGAATTTTGAAGGTCATCATTGAAAAACTAGGGACAAATGTGAGGGTACTAATTCAGGAAACATACAGACACAAACAAAAGTAGACAAAATAGATGATTGATTGGACATAATAAAAATTAAAAACTTATGTGCATCAAAAGACTTCATCAGACGAGTAAAAAGGGAACCCACAGAATGGGAAAACATCTTTTGCAATTACACATCAGACAAGGGACTGATTTCTAAAATATATAGGAAACTACAACACCTCTACAGGGAAAAGACAAATAACCCAATTAAAAAATGGGCACAGGACAAGAACAGACACTTCATCAAGGAGGAGATTCAGGCAGCCCACAAACATATGAAGAAATGTTCACGATCACTAGCCATTGGTGGTGGTGGTTATGTACCATGGAGTTGATTCCAACTCATAGCGACCCTGTACAGGGTTTCTGAGGCTGTAAATCTTTACGGGAGCAGAAAGCCTCATTTTTCTCCCGTGGAACAGCTGGTAGTTTCGAGCTGCTGACCTTGCAGTTCGCAGCCCGATTCATAACCATTATGCTACCAGAGCTCCTTTAGAGAAATGTAAATCAAAACAACAATGAGATATCATCTCACACCAGCAATAACAGCAAAGATCAAAAAAGCAGAGAACAATAAATGCTGGCGAGGATGGGGAAAGACTGGGACGTTCCTGCATTGCTGATGGTATTACAAAATGGTCCAACCTCTCTGCAAAGCAACATGGTGCTTCCTCAGAAGTTTGGAAATAGAAATACCTTATGATCCAGGAATTTCTTTACTTGGTATTTACCCTCAAGAAATATGAACCATAACACGAGTAGATATATGCACACCAATGTTCATAGCAGCACTATTTACAATTGCAAAAAGATGGAGATAGGCTAAGTGCCCATCACCTGAGGAATGGACAAACAAACTCTGATACACACACACAATGGAATATTATGCTATCTTGAAGAATAATAAGGAAATTGTCAGCCACCGCATAAGTTGGATGAAACTTGAGGACAATATGTTGAGTGAAATTGTTGTTGTTGTTATTGTCAGGTGCCATCGAGTTGGAACCGACTCATAGCGACCCCATGCACAGCAGAACGAAACAATGTCCGATCCTGGGCCAACCTCACTACCGCTGCCACACCCGAGTCCATCAATGATGCCACCTGGCTGATCCATCTCGTTGGGGGTCTTCCTCTTTTTCTCTGACCCTCCACCCTACCCAGCATGACATCCTTCTCCAGAGATTGTTTCCTCCGGACAATATGTCCAAAGTAGGAGAGACGAAGTTTAGCCATCCTGGCCTCCAAGGAGCACTCTGGCTGCACTTCCTCCAAAACAGATTTATTGAAAGTGAAATTAGTCAATCACAAAGGAGAAATATTGCATAGGCCCACTGCTGTAAAAGACTAAGAAAAGGAATCCATACTAAACAGAGGGATGGTTCTTTGCAGGTTACCAGGATGTTGGGAGCAGGGTGAGAGGAGGGATGGAAAGGTGGTGCATGGGGCAGGAAAAGGACACAAGGTAGTTTGGGTACTAGGGAGGGGCCAATGCACAAGAAGGTGTAGGGGAATGGAAGAACAAAACGAATGGGAAAACATTTAGGCAGGTTTTCATGGGCTAAGTGGGACAGAGGTAAATAATAATGTATGTACAACCTTGGAACAACAGGGATCTGTGATTCAGAGATTGAGACATGGTTGGAGTGAGGAAAAGAGGGA
>NW_006409840.1:21664-22195 GCF_000296735.1 Chrysochloris asiatica | reverse complement strand
TGGAAGAACAAGGTGGTAGGGAGAACATTTAGGCAGGTTTGTGTAGGCTAAGTGGGACAGAGGTGAAGAATGATGTATGCACAACCTTGGAACAACAGGGGTCTGGAATACAGGGATTGAAATATGGTTTGAATGGCTAAAAGAGGGGAAATAAAGTTAAGATGCCTTGGCTGTCTTTTTTTTTCTTTTTTAATTTAAGGTTTTTATTGTGGATTGAGTAAAAGTTTACAGGGCACATCATCAATTTCACATTCAACCATTCATGTATCTTGTTTCACTACATTGATTATAATCCCTTCCATATACCATGAGTTAAAAGTATTTCTCTCTACCCATTTTAGTTTTTTAAAAAACATACAAACAAAAAAACCACTCAGGCATATATAATAATTTACATCTCCAAAGGTCACATTCTGCAAGTCTGCTCCTGGCCACTAGTTCTTAGTCCTTCTCTTCTTAGTTGATGAATCTAGAGTCCTCAGCCGCTCCCCTCTCCATGCCCCCATCTCTGCCTCCATCTCTGGCACTGCT
>NW_006409840.1:19306-19881 GCF_000296735.1 Chrysochloris asiatica | reverse complement strand
CTATCTTATTTGATTGTTCCTGTAGCACTTTCCTACTTCTTCCTTATTTTTCTCAACTGCATCGTATAGTTTTTGATACCTTTGATAATCATTTTTAGGAACTCCTTCTCAGGCATTTACAAAGCCTGTCCATCTTCTAGTATGGAGTGTAGGTCTACTTCCAGCTCATTTGCCTCAGTCACTTTATCTCGTTTCTGGACATGTATGGTCATCTGCTTTTGTTTTTTGGGCATCTTCAGGGGTTACCTGTGGACTTAATACTTAGATGGATATGTATTTTGGTATTTTTAATGCTTTCTGAATGACTCCAGGAAGATGTGATCAGGGAATGGACTTCCCTTTTCACTCTTCTTCCTGAGAAGTTTCAAGATACCACTGTTGGCCATTTTGATGTAATTTAGGATTTAATTTTTGGCCTATTTCCTCTTTTGTCTGCTTGTCCCACTCCACAATCCCCGTCCAAGCCTTTTTTCTAGTTGGAAACAGTTTAGGGCCGGCTGTGGCTGTTTGGGTTTTTTTTTTTCTGTTTGGTTTTAGTTGGAAACTGTCTCTTTAAATTTTGAGGAGATCTGTGC
>NW_006409840.1:12481-18610 GCF_000296735.1 Chrysochloris asiatica | reverse complement strand
AGACCAGCCTGGAGTGACTAGAAGAACAGAAGATACTTCGTGAAAGAAAGACCGGCAGTAAAAACAAAAACTATAATGGCATTCTGATTGACTGCTACAAGAACAAGTAAGCTGTTTTTCCAGAAGGTATCAAGACAAGTGGTCAGGTCTCCTCAAAGCAAACCCCCTTCCAAGACTAAGACTCAGGGGGAATACACGAGCAGGTGTGTGGTCTGGCTGGTGACCACGTTGGTCACTGATAAGGGGAAATGGGGGAAGAACAGCAATGAAGTTGTGAGCTAAGTCTGACCTCGTTCAATAGGCTCCTGTGAACCCGGGTTGAGACCTGGTTGGCCAACAGTATGGCAAGGCCTGAGGATTCCTGGGCCCAGAGACAGTGACATGTCCACAGAGGAATAGAGCAGAGATTGAAGCATCCAGATGATATGAAGTAAGAGGAGATGCATAAGAACACACATAATTGCATATAGTATCCACTTGACCTGACTTTCATGGCTGGATGATCAGAGCTTGGCTAGAAGAAGAAAGAAGAGGTGGAAAAAGAGTAATCCTCTATAATTTGATGAACTTTACCTATACTTAGGGATGTAGTAGGTCAAAAGAGGGAACTAATCTTTACAGCAAGGATCGTTCCCACCCCTTTGGTACAACATCTCTATAAACAAAAGACAAATTACCCAATTAAAAAATGGGTACAGGACATGAATAGACACTTCACCGAGGAGGAGATCTTGGCAGTAACAAACATATGAAGAAATGTTCATGATCACTAGTCATTAGAGAGGTGCAATTCAAAACAACAATGAGATGTCATCTCACACCAGCAATAACAGCAATGATAAAAAAAAATAGAGGATAATAAATGCTGACAAGGATTCAGAGAGCCTGGTACCCTCCTATATTGTTGATGGGATTGCAAAATGATCCAACCACTCTGGAAAGCAATATGGGTTGACAGAGATGGGCAACTTTGACATTGGCCTCCCAAAATTGGCAGGGGGGGGGGGTTACAAAGGCAAGAAGTGACTGGCTTACAAGCTTTCAAGAGGGAGCCTACTTGCAGACAGGGCAGGGATAGGTAGAACCTCCACTGAATGGTTTCCAATCTGTTGGGATTGGGCTGGCGAAAGGAAATGGGGATAAGACTCTTGTGGTACAATAGTGAATAATTGCCATCAGGACTTCCTGTGAGGGTCAGAAATGTAGAGGTAAATATTTTTGACAAAAGGAGGGAGTGATTGACTTTGCAGTCCAGGAGCAGAGGTCCCTGGGACCATCAAGTGAGAAGAGCAGAGTGCAGGACCCTACCCAGAGAAGCAAAATGGAGGTAGAGAAGATGACATGGAGAGATGGAGCAGCTGGGGACTCTGGACTCAGGCAGAGAGAGGGGCTGTGTGCCGATGGTCTTTGGGCTGACTTTCAGGAAGTACTCTTTGGTTGTTTGATGATCCATGGAGGGCATTGTAATCATTGCAATGAAACAAAATACGACAAGATGAATGTAAAGCTGGTTTCTTTATCACTTAATTCACAATAAAAGCTTAAAAAAAAAAAAAGTAAATGTGCTTGAGAAGGGATAGGTATTTTGATTATATTGCTATTTATTAAAAATAATGTGTTTAAACAGTCTTTTCTGTAAATAAAAACAAAAAATAATCCTAGTATAAGAGAGATTGTGAAATGGCATGACTAGAAAAAAAATAGATGTCTAAAAAGAATGAAGGCAAAATTGAAACAGTGCAAAACAAAGAGAGAATGTTAAAATCACAGTATTAAACTAGCAGCATAATATTGAAGGAAAAGTCAAATTAGACAGCAAATCAAGTACCCTATTGGTTAAAAATAATAAGATATATTGAGGATACACAAAAAATGGTCTGTCCTCAGAATTAAATAATAAAATAATGTAAAGAAAATCTTAACAAAAATTAATATACTTAATCTTGAGATTCCAATATCCTACAATATTCTAAGATAATTGACATCAAACCTTCAACACATCCACATATCTTTGTAATATGCATCGTGGAAACAATGAAGCAAATAATTCAATTTAAAAAATATATTTTTTAATTCATGAGAATTTCCTTTCATTATGTCAAAACATATAGCTATAATATAGATTGCAATCTCAAGCAAATTGATAGTCCAGGGCATATAGGATGCATGTATTTGAATTAGATAAATAGTCTTGGAATTTATAAAAATCTCCATCAACTATATATTTGGCAGTATAATGTTAACAGAAAGAATGGCTTAGGGATATGTAAATATTTCCCATGTCACTTTGACACTTCTGAAAGCCTACAGCAGATTTCAGGCTAGTGATGGTATTTGACAGCTAGATTTTTCTGTATCTTTCTAACAGAAATAAAACATGACAAAGTATGTATTTTCTCCTGCATCTGTTTTATCGAAGTCCAGTATGACAAACAGAAGAGGAAAGATGTTATATGGCTTTGGATTATTCATATAGCCAACAGCCTGTAGATATCTTGGAGTCCTGGTATGGTGCTGTGGGTTAATGCGCTGAACTGCAAAGCTGATTTGAACCACAAGGTGGATGGTTCAAGTTCACCAGCTGCTCCTTGGAAACCCTATACAAGGTTGCTATGGGTTGGAACCAACTGGGCAGCACTTAACAACAACACAGGTATCTTAAATATTATAATGGGGAAAATGACAATAATAACACACTTTTTTTTTTCTGATTCATATTATGTTATTAAGTAATTTAGTATGAGCAAAATTTCATTAAACTTTCTGTTCCTTTATTTTAGCAGAAATATCCTGTCCCAATTTAGTCAGTTTTCATTAGAGTCCTTTACTACCTAGGCAGTTCAATCGATCTGGTTTTGTATTTCAACATGAACAATGCAGTGTAAGCCATTTCAAAAATTACTGAAATTCTCTAAACTTCAGTAATAATTCTAAAATAAGGATAATTGTATGTACTTCATCTTATGATAATAAGAATTAGAAGATGTATTGCATATAATCCATTTAAAAGAGTGGTTAACACATCTTGAGATATCAAGAAATGATGGTATGTAGATTTGTACTCTATCATCAGACTCAGCTCTTAGTTTCTCCATTTACTAGCTGTGTTACCATAATCCAGTTGGTTTTGAATTTCTCTTTGAATGAGATTACTTTTTGTATGAAAGACACAGTAAAAACATATGCTTCCTAAAATTGCTGAAATAATTAAATGAGATTACACACAAATACTCAAAACACTTAAAGCAAAGTCTGACATGTAATAAGTGTACACATAAAGCTATCTATTGTTATAAATCAAAGAAAAGTATTAAATTCTCAATTAATTATTCCATTCTGTGAATTTGGATTGAAAACTTTTCAATGTTATTTACTATAAACTCTCAATTTAAATTGTTTTCTAATCACTGCAAATATAATACATTTAAGAAAAAATAGGAAATATTTAGAGAACCTGTAAGGGAAATTCTTCATAGAAAAGTTACGTTTGGCACTGTAACACTATTGCTGATACTATTCAAATGTCTACTTAAGAAATCTGATAAAGTAAGAGAGCATTGTTTTGATTTCAGGTTCACTGAAGTAAATTAAACTGGTGTAGTTCTATTCTAATAATTTAGTAATTTTCTGTAAAACAATGTATTAATAAACAGTTCTTGATAAAATTATATATGTTTCTTCATTTTGATATACAACATATTTCATATTATCATTATGATAATATCCCATCTTGCCCAGAAATGAAATTTGTTGCAATGTTTGTTTCTTTTATTGTAAGAGACAATTATCTGCATTCAGAGATCCTAACAAAGGTTATTGTGAAATAGATTCAAAAAGCAAAAAAAATGCATTATACAATTCAAAAAATTGATAATAAAATTATGGCATGATACTATATATATGAGCTTCAAAGTGTTCATGAGAAAATGAATTAAAAACTTAATGGAATTGTTTATGAACTTTTGCAATGTATGTATGTATTTTTAAACGTTTATGAAAACTTAATTTCAAATAAATATATGCATATATACATATATATTTGTTGTTGTTGTTAGGTGTTGTAGTGCTGGTTCTGACTCATAGCAATCCTATATACAGCATAATGAAACACTGCTTATACCCGCGCCATCCTCAAGATCACTGTTACGCTTGAGCCCATTGTTGCTGCCACTATGCCAATTAATCTTATTTGGGGTCCTAGTCTTTTTTGCTCACCCTTCAGTTTACTAAGCACCATGTCCTTCTCAAGGAACTGGCCCCTGCTGATAATATGTCAGAAGTATGGGAGACAATTTTTTTCATCTGACATACAAAGATAATTCTGGCTATACTTCTTCCAGCACAGAGTTGTTTATTCTTCTGGAAATCCATGGTTACTTTTGTTGCCAAGTGTCCTTGAGTCAGTTCTGACTCAGTGAAACTGTAAAGGGTTTCAAAGGAGTGGTTGATAAGTTTGAAATGCTGAACTTGTGGTTCAAACTGACCTTGCATTATCCCACAGTTTATATATATATATAATGAAAATCACAACAAGATTTCACCATTCTCATAAGAAGGGATGGAGTTCTTTAACTTCTGGGATGGTTCTCCAGAATTGTCTCTAATTGAGTGTCGTGCTCTAGGGAAAGATATTGTAGCCTTCACTAAGGATCTCCTTTTATAGAAGGTCTATTTCTAGGGACAGACCCAAGTGACAACATATCTGACCATATGAGAAAATGTGTCTCTATCTAAAGTGGGACTTGTAGCTACACAATAAACATCCATAGAATGAATTTTATCTATTGAACATATGTATGGACTCTTAACTATGATAGACATTTATCCCTGAGTAGTACATGGAAAAAGCAATTTTATGAGAGGTGGCATTAGTTATGTGATTATGAAGCGGGTTATGAGATAGCTATTGTTGTTTTATTGTTGTTGTTGTTGTTAAGTGCTGTTGAGTCAATTTTGACCCATAGTGATCCTGTATAGGGTTTCCGAGGAGCAGCTGGTGAGCTTGAACTGCCAACCTTGCAATTCAAACGGCTTTGCAGTCTGGCGCGTTAACCCACAATGATTTTATAGTACTAAAACACAGCAAGTTTTCACCTACTATAACTTAGAATATATGCTATTGTGGTTGTAGCTCTAAGTAAGGAGGTCAGAAAACAGTAAATATATAATGCATATTGTCTGCTATTGGCTTGGATTTGGAAAACATAATAAGGAAGAGATAGATTCAGGAAAGAAATGGCCAGCTTTTTAATATAGTGACTGAGCAAGATCTCTGGTGTTTATCCTATATGAGCAAGGTTCAGAGACTCTTCTGACACTCATTTTATTGTTTTCTTTCTTTGTTGTTTTTAAATCATCTTTTATTTTTTATATATTTGATATCTTTGATCTCATCCTACAACTTGTCTGGTCTTTGATCTTTAATGTTCAATAGGTCAAACATATTCTTGAGTAGATCTCTAAATTTTTATGAGATGTATTCAAGGTTATACTTAACTCTTTTATAATTGGCTTAGTATTTTTCAGCTTGACTTGAGCTTCATAGAAGCAGTTCCATAACTGAAAAAGTCACCTTGTTTGAGTGACGATATTGAGCTTCTGCATCGTATCTTTCTATAATGTAGTCTAAATGATTCCTGTATATTCCATCCTGTGAAATCTACTTATAACGTCTTTGTTTATGTAGACGATTGTTGTTATTTTCAGTACCGTGGAGTCAGTTCCAACTCATAATGACCCTGCACAGGATTTCCGAGGCTGCAAATCTTTACGGGAACAGAAAGCCTCATCTTTGTCCTGTGGAACAGCTGGTAGTTTTGAACTGCTGACCTAGAGGTTAGCAGCCCGATTCATACCCACTACGCTACCATAGCTCCTTATGTAGACTTGCCTAATGCAATGCATCGTTTGATTTCTTGACTGCTGCTTCCGTGAGTCTTGATAGCTGATCCAAGAAGAATGAAGTCCTTGACAACTTCAATCATTTCTCTGTTGATAAGAATGTTGTTTACAGGACTAGTTGTGAGGATTTTTGTTTTCATTACATTGAGATGTAACCCATACTGAAAGCTGTGCTCTTTGATCTTCATCAGTAAATGTTTTAAGTCCTCTTCACTTTCAGCCAGCAAG
>NW_006409840.1:10504-11775 GCF_000296735.1 Chrysochloris asiatica | reverse complement strand
GGCCAGATAGTTGTCTTCCAAATTTCTTGGCAGAGATGAGTAAGTGCCTCCTGTACCGCCTCACTTTCTTGGAAGATTTCAATTTTTATTCCATCAATTCCTGGTGCCTTGTTCTTTGCCAATTCCTTCAATGCACCTTGGACTTCCTCCTTCAGTATTATTGGCACTTGATCATATGCTACCTCTTGAAACAGCTGAACATTAACCGTTTCCTTTTGGTACAGTGACTCTCTTTATTCCTTCCATCTTTTCTTGATGCTTTCTGCATCATTCAGTAATTTGCCTAGAGAAATCTTTCAATAATGAAAGTCGAGGCTTGAATGTTTCCTTCAGTTCCCCCAGCTTGAGAAATGCTGAGCATGTTCTTCCTTTTTGGTTTTCTGATTCCGGATCTTTGCACTTTTTGTTGTAATACTTGGCTTTATCTTCTTGAGCTAATCTTTGAAATTTTCTGTTCAGCTCTTGGACCTCCTCATTTCTTCCATTTTCTTTAGCATCTCTGTGCTGTAGAGTAAGTTTCAGTGTCTTTTCTGACATCCATTTTGACCTTATTCTTCTTATTTGTCTTCTTAATGACTTTTGGCTTTCTTCATGTATGATATTCTTGATGTCATCCGACAAGTCTTCTGGTCTTTGGTCTTAATGTTTATTGTATCAAATCTGTTCTTCAGACGATCTCTAAATTCAGGTGGGATATATTCAAGGTCATATTTTGGCTCTCATGGCTTTGTTTTCATTTTCTTCAGCTTCAGTGTGAATTTGCACATGAGCAATTGATGATCTGTTCCACAATCTGCCCCTGGCCTTGTTTTGCCAATGATATGGAGCTTTTTAATCATCTCTTTCCACAGATGTAGTCAATTTGATTTCTGTTTATTCCATCAGGTGAGGTCCATGTGTATAATCATCTTTTATGCTTTCTAAAGAAGGAATGTGAAATGAACAAATCATAGATTTTGCAGAATTCTATCATGAGATCTCCAGCATCATGTCTATCACCAAGGCTGGATTTTCCAACTATTGATCTTTCTTCTTTGTTCCCAACTTTTCATTCCAATCACCAATAATGATCAATACAACTTGATTGCATGTTTGATCAATTTCAGATTTATTCAGTTGGTAAAATTCTTCTATTTCATCCTCACTGGCTTTAGTGGTTGGTGCATAAATTTGAATTAGTGGTACTAAATGTGCTTCCCTGTAGGCACATGGATATTATTTGATCACAGACAGAATTGTACCTCATGACTGATCTTGATATGTTCTTTTTG
>NW_006409840.1:7985-10081 GCF_000296735.1 Chrysochloris asiatica | reverse complement strand
TGGTATTTAAAATACTGGTGGCATAGCTTTCAGAATCACAGCAACTCACAAGCCACCACAGTATAACAAACTGACAGACAAGTGGTGGAATAAATAAATAGTTGTGTAAAATTATATCATGTGAATTCTATAGTAGTTCATATAACTAAGGCTATATTATTTCAACTACTGATCCTTTACCTTGTTTTGTAAAATTTCTCATTCCTTCAACCAATAATTTTATCACATCTTATTACATAGACTTAGAAGTCGTCATTCAAACAGAGCAAGACGATATAGCATGGTTTAAAATCAGACAGGTGTGTGTTAGGGTTGTATCATTCCACCATATTTACTCAGTGTGTATATTGAGCCAAGTAATCTGAGAAACTGAATTATATGAAGAAAAATGAGACATCAGGATTGGAAGCTGACTCTTCAGCAACCTGAAATATGCAAATAACACCTTTCATGATAAAAATGACAAAGATTTAAGCACTTACTGATAAAAATCAAAGATTAAAGCCTTCCATATGAATTACACCTAACATTTTTGTTGCTATTGTTAAGTGCTGTCCAGTTTATTCCATCCCATAGTGACACTCTATAGGGTTTTCAAGGAGCAGCTGGTAAGCTTGAACCACTGAACTTGTAGTTCAAATGACTTTGTAGTCTGACGCATTAGCCCACAATGCCACACCAGGACTCTACACCTCACATAGACACCTCACATAGAGAAAACAAAAATCCTCACAACTAGGTCAATAAACAAAATCACAATAAACAGTGAAAGAAAGAAGTTGTCAAGGATTTCATTTTACTTGGAACAATAATCAATGTCCTTGGAAGCATCAATGAGAAAATAAAGACAATTTTAATTGGGCAAAACTGCTTCAAAAGGTCTCTTAAACTGTTAAATAATAAGAGGAAGGTAGGCAGAGAAAGATGAAAGAAGACATGGGGAGGTGTGCAAGACTTTAAGGGTATAGAGATAAATATTGTTAGTTATATACCAGCATTTTTGGTTTTCTGATTTTTAAAATTTTATTATTGATGTTGATGTGAGATGATATGTCATTATTTTGATTTATTTTTAAACTTATGCTATTTATAGTTCTAGGTTTTACATTTAGGTTTTTAATTCACATTGAGTTTGTTTTTGAATATGGCATGAGATATGGGTCTTGTTTCATGTTTATTCAAAAGGATTTCCTGTTTTGCCAGTATCATTTGTTGAAGAGATTATCTCTTCACCATTTAATGTGTTTTGGCCCTTTGTCAAAGGTCAGCTGATTCTATTTGTATTGATTTACCTCTAGGTTCTCAATTCAGTGTCACTGATCTATGTATCTTTCATTTTATCAATACAATACTGTTTTGACCCCTGGGGCTATGTAGAAGATTTTGAGATCAGAAATTGAAAGGCTTCCAGTTTTGTTTTCCTTCTTAAGCAGTGCTCTGGTTACCTGTGATCTCTTTTCTTTCCATATAAATTAGTGATCATTTTTTCCTTCTCTTTAAAGAATAACATAATCTGGCATGTGATTGTGTTATATCTAGAGATTGCTTTGAATAGTGTTGATATTTTCACAAGGATAAGTCATCCTATTCATAAGCATGATATATCCTTTCATTTTTGTAAGTCTTTTTTTTTTTGCTTTTTTATAGTAACATTTTGCAATTTCCTTTGTATAGATCTTTAATTTCTCTGGTTAGAATTATTCCTATGTATTTCCAATTTGAGTGGATATTATAATTTTATTGTTTTCCTAATTTCATTTTCAGAGTTGTCTTTATTAGTGTATAGAAATACAACTAAGTTTGCATATTGATCTGCCACTTTGAGGAGTCTTTCAATAAGATCTCATCATTTTCTTGCTGAGTCTTCTCAATTTTCTTTGTATAGGATCGTGTTATCTGAAAACAGAGAGCTTTATTTCTTCTTTGTCAATTTGGATGCCATTTGTTTCCCGTTCTTGCTTTACACCTCTGGATAAGACTTCGAACAAATTATTGAATAGAAGTGGAGATAAAAGGCATCTTTGTCTGCTTCCTGTTCCCTAAGTGAATGCTTTCAGTTTACCTCCATTGAAGGTAATATTGGCTGTTGAATTTGT
>NW_006409840.1:6261-6795 GCF_000296735.1 Chrysochloris asiatica | reverse complement strand
AACAACAACAATATTTATTATAATAGTCATCATAATATAATGATGTTTCTCTGAGAACACCTGTCATCAATGAAGAATGTCATCCTATTTATTCACTATCTTTTGTAAATCACTATTTCAGCGACATAGTCATCATCAGAATATGATGTTCAAAGCCTGCCAATTGTGAAGTAAAATGCCTTTAGAAAGATTTTATGAAAGAACTGCTTTTGAATTCACTTTTTTCTATTTTGTTCTTTATTATTTCTTTTCTTCTGGTGACTGTATTCTAGCCTTTTTCATTTTCTAATCTTTTTCTAATTGTTGGAGTTATGTTAATGTGCTTATATTGTTTCCTTCTACTTTTTGGATTTGTGCATTTATTGCTATAAATTGGCCTCTTAGCACTGCTTTTACTGTGTCCCAAAGTTTTTGTCATCAAGAACCTCATACATGAAGAAAGCAAAAAGTCATTGAGAAGACAAGAAAGAAGGAAAATGTCCAAATGGATGTCAGAAGAGACACTGAAACTTGGTCTCCAGTGTAGAGATGCTA
>NW_006409840.1:3140-4546 GCF_000296735.1 Chrysochloris asiatica | reverse complement strand
TGTTCTGCTGTGCATAAGGTCACTATGGGTCGGTACTGATTCAATGGTACCTAACAACATCAAAGTTTTTGTATGTTGTATTTTCCTTTTTATTTTAGTCAATTTTGTTTTATATTTGTTCTATTGTTTTATCTAGTAGCTTTTCAGAAGGCTGGTTTTCACTTTCTGTATGTTTAATTTTGTTTCCTTTATTTTCCTGTTGTTGATTTCTAATTTTATAGCATTTTGATCTGAAAAGAAACTGTACTATTTCAATGTTTTCAAATTTATTGAGTCTTTCCTTTTGGTTGAATGTATGATCTATTCTGGAGAATGTTCCATGTGCACTGGAAAATAATGCATATTGTGGTGTTGTTAGGATGGATGTTCTGTATACATCTATGAGGTAAAGTTTGTTGATTGTGTTGTTTAGTTCTTTCGTGTCTTCACTGTGTTTGTTTCTAATTTTACTGTCTTTTATCAAAAGTGGTATGTAAAAATCTCCTATTATTATTGTAGACTTGCTCTGTTTTTTCTTCAATTCTATTAGTTTGGTTTATGTATTTTTAGCTCTTTCATTGGGAGTATAAATATTTATTATGGTTATATCCTCTTGTTCAGTATATTTTCTTAAGCTTCTACCATAATCATCTTATGTAATATTTGTCCTTTTGTTTCTAACTCATTTCACTCAGCATAATGTCCTCAAGGTTTATCCATGTTATGCAGTGACTTGCAGCTTCCTTGTTGTTCTTCAAGGTAGCATAATATTCCATTGTGTGTATGTAACAAAATTTGTTTATCCAATCTTCCATTGATTGGCACTTAGGTTGCTTTGATCTTTTGCTATTGTGAATAGTGTCACTATGAATATTGGTGTACATATATCTACTCTCTGTTATGGTTTATATTTCTTGTGGATATATACCAAGTAGAAAAATTGCTGAATCATATGGTATTTCTATTTTCAACTTTCAGAGGAAGATCCATACTGTTTTCCATAGTGGTTGGACCATTTTGCATTCCCACCAGCAATGAAGGAGAGGCCCAGTCTCTCCAAATCTTCGACAACATTTGTTGCCCTCTGTTTTAATACCTTTGCTGTTATTGCTGGTTTGAAATGATATCTCATTGCTGTTTTGATTTGCATGTCTCTGATGGCTAATGGACCACGACTTGTTTGTCAGTTTGTTGTATTGTGGTGGCTTGTTAGTTGCTGTGATTCTGTAAGATATGCCACCAGTATTTTAAATAGAAGCAGGGTCACCCTTAGTGGACAGGTTTCAGATGAGCTTCTAGACGAAGACAGACTAGGAATAAGAAGTGATGAACTACTTCTGAATATTTAGTCACTGAAAACCTTATGCATAGCAGAAAAACACTGCCAGATACAGTGCTGGAAAATGAGACCCTCACACTGGAAGGCA
>NW_006409840.1:857-1586 GCF_000296735.1 Chrysochloris asiatica | reverse complement strand
TGCCCATTCCAAAGAGAGGTGACCCTATAGAATATGGAAATAATCGGACAATTACTTTGATATCCCATGCAAGTAAAGTTTTACTAAAGGTAATACAGAAATGGCTGCAAGCATACATTGACAGAGAACTTCCAGAGGCTCATGCCAGTTTCAGAAGAGGACATAGAATGAGGGATATCACTGCTGATGTCTGATGGATCTTGGCTGAAAGCAGAGAATACCAGAAAGATGTGTACCTGTGCTTTATTGACGATGCAAAGACTTTTGATTGTGTAGATCATTATAAACTATGGACAATATTGCAAAGTATGAGTATTCCGGAACACTTAATTGTGCTCGTAAGGAATCTGTACCTGGACCAAGAGGCAGTTGTTCGAACAGAACACGGGGACAATGAACGGTTTAAAATTAAGAAAGTTGTGTGCCAGGGCTGTATTCTTTCGCCATACTTATTCAACCTGTATGCTGAGCAAATAATCTGAGGAGCTGGATTATATGAAGGAAAAGGTGGCATCAGGATTGGAAGAAACTCAATAGCAACCTATGATATGCCGATGATAAAACCGTGTCTGCTGAAAGTGAATAGGATTTAAAATATTTACTGATGAAGATCAAAGAGCACAGTCTTTGATATGGATTGCATCTCAATGTAAAGAAAGCAAAAATCCTCACCATTGGACCAATAAACAACATTCTTATCAATGGAGAAAAGATTGAAGTTGTCAAGGA
>NW_006409840.1:0-575 GCF_000296735.1 Chrysochloris asiatica | reverse complement strand
TAACAAACACAACAATGGCTAATGATCATAACATTTCTTCATATGTTTGTTGACTACCCAAGTATTTTCCTTGGTGAAATGTTGTCTGTTCATGTCTTATGCCCATTTTTTAATTGGGTCATTTGTGTTTCTCTTGTAAAGGTGTTGTAGTTTCCTGTAGATTTTAGAAATTATTCCCTTGTCTGATATTCCATGCAAAAGATTTTTTTTCTCATTCTGTGGGTTCCCTTTTTACCCTTTTGGTGAAAGCCTTCAATGCATATGTTTCTAATTTTTTGAATGTTCCAACCATCTATTTTATTTTCTTTTGTTTGTATAATTTTCACAATTTTTGGTATGTGCCCTGTGTGTGCCCTGTATTAGAACCCTTACATTTGTCCCTATTTTTTCATTGATAAACTTTATAATTCTGGGATTCATGTTTAGGTCTTTAATCCTTGTAGAGTTGGTTTGTATATGTGTAAAACAAAACAGTCTTCTTTCAGTCTTTTGTGTATTGATTTCTAGTTCTGTCAGCACCAACTGTTCAAGAGACTGTGTCTTCCCCATTCAATGTACTTTGGCCCTTTGTCAAA
>NW_006409839.1:20511-22086 GCF_000296735.1 Chrysochloris asiatica | reverse complement strand
TATATCTTTACGGGAGCAGAAAGCCTTATCTTTCTCCTGCAGAATGGCTTGTAGTTTGAACTGCTGACCTTGAGGTTAATAGCCTGACTCATAACCAATACACTACCAGAGCTCTTTTGTTTTCTTGTAGTAGTGGGGTTTTTTTTTTTTGTTGTTGTTTTTCGTTTTCTTGGTATAGGTCTTTTGTTTCTGTGGTTAGACTTATGCCTAAGTATTTCATCTTTTGGATGGATATTGTAAATGGTATTGCTTCCCTGCTTTGCTTTTCATAGCTGTCTTTATTAAGGTAAAGAAATCAGATGGATTTTTGTATGTTGATCTTGTTCCTTACTACTTTGCTGAATCTCTCTATGAGTTCCAATGATTTTCTTGCTGAGTCTTTGAGATTTTTTTTATATATAGGATCACATCATCTGTAAATAGAGAGACTTTTATTTCTTTGCCATTTTGGATGCCTTTTATTACCCTCTCTTGCCTTATAGCTATAGCTAAAACTTTCAAATAGTATTGAATAGGTATATTGATAAAGGGCATCCTTGTGTGGAGCCTGTTCACAGAGGGGATGCTTTCAGTTTCTCTCCATTGAGAGTAATGTTGATGCTGACTTTGGATTTTTATCTATTCCCTTTAACTACATTAAGGAATTTTTCTTCTCATTTTGTTGAGTGTTTTTTTTATCAGGAATGGATGTTGGATTTATTCAGTGTCTTTTCTGTATCTATTGATAGGATCATGTGGTACTTTTGTCCTTTTTAAAATTTAAATGGTGGCTTATGTTGAATGTTTTTCTAATATTGAACCATCCTTGCATACTTGGTATGAAAACCACTTGGTCACGATATATTATTTTTTTTTTGCTATGCTGTTGAATTATGTTGGCTAGAATTTCATTGAGAATTTTTGCATTTATGTTCTTGAGGGATATTGTTCTGTAATTTTCTTTTTTAGTGATGTCTTTGTCTGGTTTTGGTATGAGAATTTTGCTCACTTCATAAAATACATTTGGGAGTTTTGCATCTTTTATTGTGTTCTGGAATCGTTTAAATAGAACTGGTGTCAGCTCTTCTCTGAGTGTATGGTAGAACTCACCATTTAACCTATCTGGGCCTGGACTTTTTTGATGTTTTTTTTAATGACCTGATCAACTTATTCTGTTGTTACAGGTCCATTCCAGTTTTCTACTTCATTCTGTGTTAGTTTATGTAGTTTGAGTTTTTCTAAAAATTTATTTATTTATTCTAGATTTTCAAATTTGTTGGAGTACAATTCTTCATAGCAATCTGTTATTATCCTTTTTATTTTCATTTGTTCTGTTGTGACATCACCCATGTACTTTTTCATGCATGTTATTTGCATCTTCTTCTGTCGGGGACCTGCCTCGACATAGGGGTTCGGTTCACGAGGAGGGGACACCTGACGGTGATAGATATATAGCAAGAATACACAGATAGACAGAAGAAGGGAGACAATGAGGCACCCTAAAGCCAGGGTGGATACATCACTGGTGGGCAGGCTTGGGACTACAGGCATCGTGGCCTCTGCAGGCAGCAACTCACTGCCCTGCCATCTTTACTA
>NW_006409839.1:17288-18371 GCF_000296735.1 Chrysochloris asiatica | reverse complement strand
TTTTTTTTTTTTTATGGTACTTCTGGTTTCTTAGTTCCACAAAATTTTCTGTGCTAAGTTCATTTTGTTTGTCGATTTGTTCATTGATGTTTTAATGCTTATTAAATTGTTATGATTTTCCTTTTTCTTGATTTGATGTGAAGGTGTATTAATTTTCTTTGAGGCTACTTGTAATTTATTAATTTCTAACCCAGTTTTAAGCAGTCTGTTTTATCTTGAAGTCTACTTGACTATATAACCATTTGGAAGTTCAGTAACTATGCTTTCCCATTTCTGAAATCATAGTATTAATCTTACAGAGACCTGTTTATTGGTTTTGTATTGTTTCCAATCCTTTTTCCATTTTGTTTGTTTGTTCCTGTAGTGTTTTCCTGAATTCTTCTTTGTTTTCATCAACCTGTCAATAACTTGGAGATACCTAAATACCAATCTCTTGTATTCTTTTTCTGATAATCCCAACACCTTTTTTTCTTCAAATACATTTTCTAGCTCTGTCTATTGTCACTTGTTTGAGCCACTCTGTCTTGTTTTTTCTTGTGAACAGATTTTTTCTTTGTAGTTTTAGTGACATTGTGGTTTTGTTGTATTTGTACTTGATTGTTGTATGTTTAATGTACATTTTATGGTAGATGATTAGGGGTGGAAGTATGTGTACTGTTCTCTGTACACCATGGGTGTAGTTCAATTTTGGCTTTCTTTGGATTTGGCTGAAGTTGGTTATATTTGTTAATCAGGTGTATAGCAACTGGTATTGGCTCTTGCCCAGTGAGTGAGGTTTTAGAGGGTATTGTTGTAGCTGGATTATATGGGCATGGTTGCTATCTCCTTTTGGGCGAGGCAAGAAGAGAAAACACACAAACACACACGAGAGAAAGAAAAAGGGAAGAAAAAAACAAGCAAAAGCAGTGAAAAAAGAAAATAGTAAAGGTTGGTGACCACCACCAACTAGAGACAGAACACAAAAAGAGGAAAGAGAAAGAGAAAAAAAGCCCTTGGAACTAAAAAAAATGAGTGAACAAAAATAAAGAAAAAGAACAAAACACAATTAGAAAGAGGAATCGGTAAAAGAAAAAAAGACCCAAG
>NW_006409839.1:14774-16246 GCF_000296735.1 Chrysochloris asiatica | reverse complement strand
CCTTCTTCTGAAACTCAGGGCTCTGGGACTGTCCCCTGTATCTGCTTAACTTGTTTTTCCTTAGCTTTGGTGTAGAGGGTCGGTCCATTGTGAGTCGACAGCTCTTGACTCACTTTGATGGGGCTCACACCTGGACCACTCACTGCTGTGCGGCTCCCTGGGGTTTAAACAGGTGGGAGCTGGTTACACCTCTGGTCATCAGGGGAGTGTGGGGAACAGCAACAACAAAATGCACTTTTATCTCTTCAAGTTATCAGTATGTCTCTACAATACCAATACGCTGTCTTGTTTCTAGAGTGCTCACCAAAATTTGAGGCGACTACATCATGTCTGGAGTCCTGTTGTGGCACTGTGGGCTAATGTGTCAGACTGCAAAATTGTTTGAACTGCAGGGTCGGTGGTTCAAGCTCACCAGCTGCTCCTTGGAAACCCTATACAGGGTCACTGTGGGTCGGAATCGACTCAACGGCACTTAACAAAAACAACAACACCATATCTAGTCAGATGGCACGGGTCTCCAGTCTATCTCCTTTTTTTTTTTTTTTTGCCACATCTGTAAAGCTCCCTCTCCTACTAAACATTCAGTGCATTATCTGTCCCTTCATCTGAAACTTGGGTTCCAGGATTAACATCTGCATCTATTTCATTTGGTTTTCTGTATATTTCTTGTGAGGGTTTGTGTGGTTTTTCTGCCTAATCTGCCATCTTGTTGCCTCCTCCTATATGATGTATTTTTTGAAATAGAGGCTTTTCCCCACTCCACTTGAATGTTTCTGGAACCAGGAAATATCTGACAGTATGTACATGACCTGTGAGTCTTTTCTTACACTACCTCTCATCTCTCTAAATACTTATTAAGTGTATGCTGATGTTTATAATTGATGACATAGAAGACATGTTATTGTTGTTAGGTGCTGTAGAGTTGGCAGCGACTAATTCTAACCCTATGCACAACAGAATGAAACATTGTCCTGTCCTGTGCCAACCTCACAATCATTGCTAAGCCTGAGCCCATCGCTGCCGCCACTGTGCCAGTCCATCTCATTGGGGTTTCTTCCTCTTTTTCTCTGACCCTCCACGTTACCAAGCATGATATCCTTCTCCAGGGTCCAGTCCCTCCTGATAATATGTCTGAAGTATGAGAGACATCTGGCTTCTAAGAAGCATTCTGGCTGTAATTCTTCAAGACAGACCTGTTTGTTCTTTTGGTAGTCCATGGTACTTTCAGTATTCTCCTACAACACTGTAACTCAAATGCATCAATTCTTGTATGGTCTTCCTTATTCATTGTCCAACTTTCATGAGCATATCAGGTTATTGAAAATACCATGGCTTTGATCAGGTGCACCTTCCTCCTCAAACCGACATCTTTGCTCTTCAACACTTTAATGAGGTTTTGTGCAGAACATTTGACCAATACAATTTGTCGTTTGATTTCTTGACTGCTGCTTCCATGAGTGTTGGTGGTTGAT
>NW_006409839.1:6211-12724 GCF_000296735.1 Chrysochloris asiatica | reverse complement strand
GTCCACCATGGGTGTCCCTGCTGGTATTTAAAATACCGGTGTTATAGCTTTCAGAATCACAGCAACTCACAAGCCACCACAGTACGAGAAACTGACAGACGAGTAGTGGTTGTCCACTGTGGGTGACGAATATCCATGATACAGCTTCCAGAATAACAGCAACACACAAGCCACCACATTATGACAAACTGACACACTAGTAGTGGAGCTTGATTATATGAAGAAGAGAGTACCATCAAGACTGGAGAAAGACTCATTAGCAACTTCTGATATGCAGATGGTATAACCTTGCTGCTCAAAACAAAGAGAACTGAAAATACTTACATTAAGGATTACCCCTCAGTGTAAAGAAAACAAAAATCCTTGCAAGTTGACCAATAAATTCTTTTTAGAATTGGTGTTTTTGCATTCAAAGACCATTTTGCAACTCTCTCCTGAGGTCATAAAGATAAAAAATGGTATCTTTTAAACCACTTGACTGAGCTTTTGCCTCCTGCCTATAGAAAATGCTTTTGTCATTGGCTTATACTTGGTCAAATTCAGCCATCTCTTAGTTTTTCTCCTACTCAGATATATATATATATATATTCATTTTCTAGGTGATCTCATCTATTCCATGATTTTAAATGCCGTCCTCATATGAGCAACTTCCAAATTTACATCTCTAGCCAGGACTTCTCACTTGAATTCGACACTCATATACTAAATTGCCTGCTCACCATTACCACTGGAATGTCTAACAGGTCTCTCAAACAGCTTGTTCAAAATCTTGAGCCTTCTGAGTTCCCTGTACCTGTCCATACACATGTGCACATAAACAAACAATACTGTTCCTCCCACAGTCATTATCTTAATGGTTAATAGCAGCTTCTTCTAGTTCCTCAGGTCAAATATTTTAGCCTAAAAGGCTTTCATTTCTTTCTCTCACATACACACTGAATCCATCAACAAATGCTGTCATCCCAAAATCTGGCCACTCTGACCACCTTCACTGCACTTGTTTTCACTTCCAGTGCTTCCTCCAAGGTCTTAGCCTCATTTCACTATCGTGAATTACTGCAATAGCCTCCTCTGTGATTTCTTTGTGTCTGTCCTTGCCCCTTTTAGAAGGACTGATTGTTTTCACATATACACCAGTCACATCTCATCACTCCTCAAACACTCAAAGTAAAATCGAGTCATTATAAAGACTACAAGGCCCTGTGGGCTCTGTTCCACCACTCCTTCTGTGACCCCATTTTTTACTGTTCTGTTCTTTGCTCCCTCTCTTGTAGCCACAGTGACTTCCTTGCAGTTCCTCAATCATTCCAGGGTTGTTTACTTCTTACAAACTAGTCAGCAGGATTGCTCTTCCCTTAGATATCTACTTGGCCAATTCTTTTGCAATCTTCAAGGCTTTGCTCAACTCTTCCTTTCTCGATGGCGCCTACCCTACAAACTGTTTCCTACCCTCACCTTCTTCTCAGAATCCCTGTCTCTACAGCCCCGTTAATTTTCAAACATACTATGTAAATTCTCTCCCCTTTCTAGAATGTTTATTTTGTTCATTAATGTATCCCACATCCCTAGAACACTACCTGGTGTTCAAGTAACATTTGGTAAGTGCGTTTAATGAATAATAGCAAAAAAAAAAAAAAAAAGAGTTCAAGAGCTTTAATGTACAGAGAAAAGGAGCCCTGTTGGTGCAGTGGTTAAAACACACAACTGCTAACAGAAAGATCGTAAGTTCTAACCTATTAGTTGTTCCATAGGAGAAACATGTGGCAGTCTGCTTACATAAAGCTTTTAGCCTTACAAACCCTGTGGACAGGTCTATTCTGTCCTATGGAGTTACTGTGAGTTGGAATAAACTCAACAACAACAGATTTTGTTATTGTACAGAAGGGTCCTTCAGTGTGTAAACAGTTAACATGTTTGCCTGCCAACCAAGTGGTTGTAGGTTCGAGTCCACCCAGAGAAACTTTAGAAGAAAGGCTTGGCAATCTACTTCTAAAAAATCCATCACAGAGTGTGCAAATGTAAAGGTAGACATTTTGTAACAAAAGGAGGGGAGTGGTTGATTTTGCGTCCAGGAGTGGAGGCCTCTAGGACCCACCATCAAGGGAGAAGAACGGAGTGCGGGACCCAATCCAGAGAAGCAGTGATGCCAGAGATGGAGGTAGAGTAGATGACATGGAGAGATGGAGCAGCTGGGTACTCTGGACTCTGGGAGGGTCTGTGTGTTGATGGCCAGGGGGCAGGCTTGTGGGATTTACCGTTTGGCTATTTGATGATGCATGCAGGGAATTGTAATTGTAATCATTGCAATAAAACAAAATAAGATAGGATGAATGTAAAGCTAGTGTTCTCCCATGTAAACCAGCATATAATTCACAATAAAAATTAAAAAAAAAAAAAAATCTGTCACAGAAACCCTTTGGACTATATAGTTCTGTTCTGACATACATGTCACCATGAGTCAGAATTGACTCCAAAGTACCTGGGTTTTTGATTTAATGTGCCAAGATCAAAGTCACATGATCAATTGAGATCAGTGATCTTGACCAATGACATAGGTCTCGGAGGCCAGGAAACCAGAACATTTTGTTTTGAACTGAGTTGAATGTTATGCAAACTAGAAATGGAGGTGTGACTACTATTTTTTGAGCCTTTACTACGTATACTTTAAATAAATCTAAATCACAGTGTAATGTTTTAGCAGCACCTGAAGTTCTCTTAATTTCATGAGGAAGACAGAGAATCAGTATCAGCACAAAGCTGAGTCCCATGAAGTGGAGATCAAACTTAACCTCCACTCACCAATGTTTTTTCACCAGTTCTGATACCAGCCATCCCTCCCACATTCCTCCCATGGCACACTCTACTTCTTTTCTGGGTTTAATCATTCATTGCAGTGGTCATACAGAACTCACAGGACCATACTTACTGTTATGTGCATTATTAAGGAGCAGGGTCAAAAGCATATAGACAAAATCTCGAAGCCTTCCCCAAAATGGAAAACACATGCCTCCCTTCTTCAGTACAGGATGGTTCTCTCAGCCATAAAAGCAGTCAGACTCCTCTCTGCCTTGCTTATCCCCAATTAGCCATGCAGGGTCTCCTCAGCCCCCTCAGGAGAGGCTTCTCTACCATTGGCCTTTCCACTGCTAACCCACCCAGCATATAGGAATGTAGCATTTGTGTGTGGCAGATTTGACAGTTAGGCCTCTCACTGTTTTCAGTGTTAACAGCAGTTTTAGAAGGTTCCTCACCTCCTCCCTCTGTTTCTTCTTCCCTCTCTTGCATTTTTCCTTTCAGCTTCTTTTTTTGTCTTCTAATGCTCTGTGGTGCTGTGGGTTAATATACTGGACTGCAAGGTCGTTTGAACCATAGTGTCAGTGGTTCAAGCTTACCAGTCGCTCCTCGTAAACCCTATACAGGGTCACAATGGGTCATCGGAACTGACTTGATGGCAGTTATCAACAACAGCAATCCTCTGCGGAGTGGTGCTGTAGGATAAGTTCCAGATTGCTAGAAACACAAGGTCAGCAGTTCAAACCCATCAGCTGCTCTTCAGAAACCCAATACAGGGTCACTATGAGTCAGAACTGCCTCCATAGCACTTAACAATAAAACACTCCACTCTGTGGGGGTTTGGCTTCATATATAAGTAAACTCCTGGTCATATTCAAGGCATGGCCCTCTCACCAAGGCCATCAACTGGCAGATCCCTCTCTGTAGGCCACATCCATTTGATTTGCATAAGTATATTAGCCAATCCTTGCAAACTACATAAAAGAGATCAATCAAAGGGCAGGCTGAGGCCAGAACCAGACAGAGTCATCAAGCCATCAAGTTGTTTACATCTTTCCCAAGAAATAGCAATCAACCTGAATGAAAGTAGTAAACTCTTTGAAGTAGAAAACTGGGACACACCTACTAACACCTCAAGGATTAGGGAGGAAATTTCTCAAAATGTTTTTTAAAGAACCAAAGCAAAAGGCCACTATTTGTCTCAGATTCAGAAGAGGATGTAGGATGAGGGCTATCATTGCTAACGCTAGATGGACCTTGCATGAAAGCAGAGAATACCAGAAAGATTTTTACTTGTACTTTATTGACTATGCAAAGCCTTTCAATTGTGTGGATCTTGACAAGCCATGGACAACATTGCGGAGAATGAGTATTCAGAACTTAATTGTGCTCATGAGAAACCTGTACCAAAGACCAAGAGGCACTTGTTTGAATAGAACAAGAGGACACCAAATGGTTTAAAATTAGGAAAGGTATGCGCCAGGGTTGTATTTTTTCACCATACTTATTCAATCTGTATAACGAGCAAATAGAGAAGCTGGATTATATGAAGAAAAGTGTGGCATTAGGATTGGAGGAAGACACATTAACAGCCTGTGATGTGCAGATGATATAACCTTGCTTACTGAAAGTGAAGAGGACTTAAAATACTTACTGATGAAGATCAAAGACCACAATCTTCGGTATGGGTTGCATCTGAATATAAAGAAAACAGAAATTACTGGACTAATAAATAACATCAAAATAAATGGAGAAAAGATTGACATTGTCAAAGACTTCATTTTGCTTGATTAACCAACAGCACTCATGGAAGCAACAGTCAAGAGATCAAACGGCATATTGCATTAAGCAAATCTGCTGCACAAGACCTCTTTAAAGTGTTGAAGAGCAAAGATGTCAGCTTGAGGACTAAGGTGTGCCTGACTCAAGCCATGATATTTTTAGTAACCTCATAAGCATGTGAAAGTTGAGCACTGAATTAAGAAGACTGTAAAAGAATTGATGCATTTGAGTTATGGTGTTGTAGGAGAATATTGAAAATACCATGGACTGCCAGAAGAACAAACAAATCCACGTTGGAAGAAGTACAGACAGAATGTTCCTTGGAAACCAGCATGACCAAACTTAATCACATATTTCAAACATATCAGGAAGGACTAGTCCCTGGAGATGGACATCACACTTGGTAAAGTGGAGGTTAGGTGAAGAAGAGGAAGACCCCCAACAATATGAATTGGCAATGGGCTCAAGTGTAGCAGTGATTGTAAGGTTGGTGTATAACCAGGCAGTGTTTTGTTCTGTTGTTTTTAAGGTCACTCTGGGTCAATACCAACTCAGTGGCACCTAACAACAAAAACAGCAAGGCAAAATGGCACCTAAAGTAGCCCATTTTACCATACCTCTCACTCCTTACATGTGTGTATGTTCTGAATGTGCAGCTTCTAGTACCCCCACCAAAATTTTGTCCCCCACTGTGCGTGCAGGTCTCAGGACCAATATCACCACTTCCTCAGAAAGGCCTTCCATGGTTATTTCCAACTAAAACAGATCTCCCCATACATTGCTTATTTCCTTTTTAAATCTCCTGTTGCAGTTGAAATAATTGTGTTTTTTATTTCTAAAATCATCCTCACTACATTCAGTTACATCATAATAAATGGAGAGAAGATTGAAGTTGTCAAAAACTTCATTTTGCTTGGATCTACAATAATGGTCATGGAAGCAGCAGTCAAGAAAGAACTCAAATATTGTATTTATTGCATTTGGCAAATTTGCTGTACAAGACCTCTTTAGAGTGTTCAAGACCAAAGATAGTAGACTGAGGACTAAAGTGCACCTGACTCAAGCCATGATATGTGTAATGGTATTTTCAAATGCCTCATGTGCATGTGAAAGTTGGACAGTGGATAAGGAAGATTGTAGATGAATTGATGCATTTGAATTATGGTGTTGGAAGAGAGTATTAAAAGCACCATGGACTGCCCAAAGAACAAACCAATCTGTGTTGGAAGAAGTACAGCCAGAAAACTCCTTAGAAGCCAAGATAGCCAGACTTTGTCTCTCATACTTTGGGACATATTATCATGAGGAACATATTATCAGGAGGGACCTGGAGAAGGACATTATGCTTGGTAAAGTGGAGAGTCAGTGAAAAAGAGGAAGACTCACAACAAGATGGATTTGCACAGTGATGGCAGCAATGGTCTCAGGCTTAGTAATGATTGTGAGGATGGTGTAAGATCAGACAGTGTTTTGTTCTCTTTTGCATAGGGATGCTAGGGTTTAGAATCAACTTGATGGCACCTAACCACAACAACATTGGAAGTTTGTCTTAGTTGTTCTGAATCTCCGGTGTCCAACATAGCCTGTGTTTGTACCAACTTAGCAAAATGCTTACCCTGTGTACCAACTTAACATATGTGTGCCAAATAAATGCCAGATACCACTAGATCCTCACAGCAACCACTGAGGTTGGAGATTAGGGGATGTAGTAATTAATTCTTACTTCTTTACACACATTCAAAACCAATGAGAGAGAGCAAGGGAAGGAAGAAGAAAGGAAGAGAGAGAGCTGAGTCAGGGAGCAAAATATCACCTTTAATGTTGATACTTCCCAGTAACTGCCAGAGCCAGACAACTATGTTGTTTGTTGTTGTTAAGTGCTGTTGAGTCAGTTCCAACATAGCTACCTAGTATAGGATTTTCAAGGAGCAGCTGGTG
>NW_006409839.1:3914-5211 GCF_000296735.1 Chrysochloris asiatica | reverse complement strand
TACACAGTCTTCCACGGCTTGGGTCAGGTGCACCTTAGTCCTCAAGCTGAAATCTTTGCTCTTCAACTCTTTAAAAAGGTCTTGTGTGGCAGATTTGCCTAATGCAATGTGTCGTTTGATTTCTTGATTGCTGCTTCCGTGAGTGTTGATAGTTGATCCAAAAAGAATGAAGTCTTTGACAACTTCAATCTTTTCTCCATTGATAAGGATGTTGTTTATTGGTCCATTGGTGAGGATTTTTGTTTTCTTTACATTGAGATGTAATCCATATCGAAGGCTGTGCTCTCTGATCTTCATCAGTAAATATTTTAAGTCCTCTTCACTTTCAGCAAGCAAGGTGGTTGTATCTGCATATCACAGGTTGTTAATGAATCTTCCTCCAATCCTAATGCCACATTTTTCTTCATAGAACCCAGCTTCTCAGATTATTTGCTCAGCATACAGGTTGAGTAAGTATGGTGAAAGAACACAACCTTGTCGCACACTTTTTAAATTTTTTAAACCGTTCAGTGTTCCCATTTTCTGTTCGAACAACTGCCTCTTGGTCCATGTACAGATTCCTCATGAACACAATTAAGTGTTCCAGAATATTCATACTTCACAATGTTGTCCATAGCTTGTTATGATCCACACAATCAAAAGCCGTTGCATAGTCAATAAAGCACAGGTAAACATCTTTCTGATATCCTTTGCTTTCAGTCAAGATCCATCGGCATCAGCAATGATATCCCTCGTTCCACGGCCTCTTCTGAATCCAGCTTGAACCTCTTGAAATTCACTGTCAATGTATGCTTGCAGCCGTTTCTGTATTACCTTCAGTAAAACTTTACTTGCGTGGGATATCAAAGAGATTATCCAATGATTTCCGCATTCCGTTGGGTTATCTCTCTTTGGAATGGGCACAAATACAGATCTCTTCCAGTCAGTCAGCTTCATAGTTGTCTTCCAAATTTCGTGGCAAAGATGAGTGAATGCCTCCTGTGCCACCTCACTTTTTGAAAGATTTCAATTTTTATTCCATCAATTCCTGGTGCCTTTTTCTTTGCCAATTTCTTCAATGCACCTTGGACTAGTTCCTTCAGTATCATTGACTCTTGATCGTATGCTACCTCTTGAAATGATTGAACATCAACCATTTCCTTTTGGTACAGTGACTGTGCATTCCTTCCATCTTCTTTTGATGCTTTCTGCATCATTCTATAATTTGCCCAGAGAACCTTCAATAACAAAAGTCAAGGCTTGAATTTTTCTTCAGTTCCTCAAGCTTGAGAAATGCTGAGCATGTTCATCCCTTTTG
>NW_006409839.1:0-1809 GCF_000296735.1 Chrysochloris asiatica | reverse complement strand
GTCCACCATGGGTGACCCTGCTGGTATTTAAAATACCAGTGTCATAGCTTTCAGAATCACAGCAACTCACAAGCCACCACAGTACAACAAACTGACAGACGAGTGGTTGACTTCTTACATTAGATGGCCTTAAACTGCCATATTCTACCATCACTCAATTCCTTTCTCTCCTGTCTACAGAATTCTTGTACATTTCTATTTCCTCTGATATTTCTTCCTAAGTTGGTGCATTATAATTGAATTCTAACCAATACATCTCTGTGATGCAGAGACAGATTCCAGTTCACGATGGAAATGGTTTTCACTTTAATACTAAGTTTTGAGAGGAGAGGTTGCACCACACACCATATCCCAGAGGGTTTAGAGTCCCTTTTTTTCTAGTCCTATGTCTTTATGTTCTAGCCAGTTTTAACATATATTACCTCTGAAATGTGAATTGATACATGACTTCAACTGAAACAATACCTATGCCTTACTGAATATAGACTTTATTTGAAGAGAGCATTTTCTTTAAGCCAAAACTCGTGAATCAGGAAACTTTGTGCTAGTATAGAGCTGCCAGCAGAAAGGAATTGTATGTTCCTTTTTCTTTTTTTTCTTTTTAACGTAAATGAGCTCTTCTAACCCACTGTCATCTTGTCTGTTTCAGAACAACTGTTTGTGCCAAGGGGAGTGGCGAGCAGCAAAGCATGAGAGCTGTCGATGTGACAATTGAGAGCAGCCCGGTGCCTGGGGGTGCATATAGTGCCCTTTGCATTAAGGATGAAGGTCAGTGCTAGACCTTTGCCAAGGTCTTGGAGGGTGTGTTCTTGGAGGTTGCTGTCTTTGAGTTCTCTAGAACAGGCCATGAAAGGAGAACGTAATGTACATGGTGTGTCTGTCTTATAAAGAAAAGCCAACAGGGTAGTGAGGAGGTGGACAGGGAAGAGGTGAGGGACCAAGCAGTGATGTGAATTAAGCAATGTCCTACACTGGTGGTAAGGTGGTAAATAAGTTTGTCTCAATTCCACAGGGATCTCTGGAGAGATTGTATGTCACCTCAGAGTTTTCCTAATCAGGGGTGAGAGAGCTGGAGTATTTATCCCGCTTCCCCTGTCAGACCTTGATTAACGGTTGTTTCAGGGAGATGCAAATTCCCAGCTTCTTATGGCTTCCATTTTCACAGGCAATGCAGATCCAGTAGGCTGAGTGCCACCTCCTACAGAGAGGAGAGGTACAGGTGACCCCAGGAGCTCCTAGACTTAGAAATGGAGCAGAGCCCTGACAGCCTCTGCTACAGCTGCTAACGCTCACAGCATGCCCTTTAGTTTCTCTTCACAGTATGTTGTTGTTGTTGTTAGGTGCCATCGAGTTGGTACCGACTCATAGCGACCTTATGGACAGCAGAACAAAACACTGCCCAATGCTGAGCCACCTCACAATTGTTGCCATGCTTGAGCCCATCGATGCTTCCACTTGACCAATCCATCTCGTTGGGGCTCTTGCTCTTTTTCTCTGACCCTCCACTTTACCAAACATGATATCTTTCTCCAGCAACTGGTCCCTCCACAATATATCTGAAGTCTGAGAGATGAAGTTTGGCCATGCTGGCCTCCAAGGAACACTCTGGGTGCACTTCTTCCAAAACGGATCTATTGGTTCTTTTGGCAGCCCATGGCACTTTGAATATAACTCAAAAGCATCATTTCTTCTACAGTCTTCCTTATTCACTGTCCTTCATACTTTGCATCACTCTAAACAGAAACCCACCACTTGCCTGTCAGTTTGTCGTACTGTTGTGGCTTGCATGTTGCTGTGATGCTGGAAGCT
>NW_006409838.1:20431-21030 GCF_000296735.1 Chrysochloris asiatica | reverse complement strand
CCCATAAGGGGAAGTGAGGGAAAAACAGCAATGAAGCGGTGAGCTAAGCCCTACATCGTTCAATAGACTCCTGTGAACCCGGGTGGAGACCTGGTAGGCCAGCAGTGTGGCAAGACCTGGAGACTCATGGGCTCAGAGTCAGTGATACAGCCACAGAGGACTAGAGTAAAGAGTGAAGCATCCAGCTGATAAGAAGAGAGCGGACAGACGCAAGAACACCCACGCTTGCAGATAATACCCACTTGACCTGGCTTCAATGACTGGATGATCAGAGCTCAACCCGAAGAAGAAAGAAGAGGGAAAAAAAGCATCATCTGATATAATTTGACGAACTTGACCTACACCTATGGACGCAGTAGCTCAAAAGAGGAAACAAATCCTTGCTGCAAGAATTATTCCCACCCCCTCCACACAGAGTAGACAGGGATGGTCAAATTGGACACACCCCCTCCACACAAAGAGTAGACAGGGATGGTCAAATTGGACATTGGCTACCCAAAATGGGGGGGGGGGAGGCGCTAGGGATACAAAGGCAAGAAGTGACTGGCTTACAAGCTTTCAAGAGGGAACCTAGATCCAGAGGATGTGGAGGAAGGTAG
>NW_006409838.1:13533-14941 GCF_000296735.1 Chrysochloris asiatica | reverse complement strand
TATTCAATATTGTGCTGAAAGTTTTAGCTAGAGCTATACGGCATGATAAAGAAATTAAAGGCATCCAAATTGGCAAAGAGGAAGTAAAACTCTCAATTTCTTATCTAAGTTTTTATTGTGAATTGAGTGGTAATTTACATGGGAGAACATTGGTTATACACTCATCCTATGGTATTTCATTTCATTGCAATTGTTATACTCCTTTCCATGCATCATCATTCAATATTATTTGTTTCTATTCCCTCTGTTTTTTTTTGTTTGTTTGTTTATTGGGGTTTGTTTTTTATATACACAAAAACACTCAGGAATATATAATCATTTAAACAACCAAAAGGTACATTCTTCAAGCCAGCCTCCTGACCACCAGCACACAGCCTTTGTCTTTCCATGAGTCTAGAATCCTCAGCTGCTCTATCTCTCTATGCCATCACCTTTGCCTCCATCTCTGGTGTTGCTACTTCTCTGGATAGGGTCCCACACTATGCTTGTGCTCTTCTCCCTTGAAGGTCCTAGGGTCCTCTGTTCCTGGAATATAAGGTTAACTTCTTATTGTTGTTCTTGTTGTTATGTGCCATCAAGTCGGTACCTACCTATAAGCGACCTTATGTACAGCAGAACAAAACACGGTCTGATCGTGGGCCAACCTCACTACTGTAGCCACACTTGAGTCCATCAATGCTGCCACTTGGCCAATCCATCTCATTGGGGCCTTCCTCTTTGTCTCTAACCTTCTACCTTACCAAACATGATATGCTTCTCCAGCAACTGGTCCCTCCTGACAATATATCTGAAGTATGAGAGATGAAGTTTGGCCATCTTGGCCTCCAAGGAGCACTCTGGCTGCACTTCGTCCAAAATGGATCTATTGGTTTTTTTGGTGCAAGAAGAATTAAGTCCTTGACAACTTCAATCTTTTCTCTGTTGATAAGAATGTTGTTTATTGAGGCTAATTTAATTCTTTTGCAGCATGTGAAAATCCAGTGGTAAGGATTTTTGTTTTCTTAACATTGAGATGTAATCCATACTGAAGGCTGTGCTCTTTGTTCTTCATCAGTAAATATTTTGTGTCCCCTTCACTTTCAACAAGCAAGGTTGTATCATCTGCATATCGCAGGTTGTTAATGAGACTTCCTCCAATCCTGATGACACAGTTTTCTTCAAAGAACCCAGCTTCTCGTATTATTTGCTCAGCATACAGGTTGACTAAGTATGGTGAAATAATACAACCTTGTCACACACCTTTTTTAATTTTAAAACATTCAGTGTTCCCATGTTCTGTTTGAACAACTGCTTTTTGGTCCAGGTACAGATTCCTCATGAGCACAATTAAGAATAGTCATACTTTGCAGTGCTCTCCATAACTTGACATGATCCACACTATCAAAAGCTTTTGCATAGTCAATAAAGC
>NW_006409838.1:3328-10973 GCF_000296735.1 Chrysochloris asiatica | reverse complement strand
TCTTTATACACTCCCAGTATTAGGTAGCCAATGTCTAAGTTGCCATCCCTATCAACCCTATGTACAGAGGGGATAGGACTGATCCTTGATGTGAAGACTCCTTTCCCCTCAATTGATATTTTGAGCTACTATATCCATAAGTATAGGTCAAGTTCATCTAATTTTAGCAATTTACACTTGTTTCCTTTATAAAAATTTGTTTTTATCTTCCTCTAGTTGAGTTCTGTTAATCAAGCCATCAAAGCTAGGTCATAGGAGTACTATCATCAAGGCTGGGTATTGTATGCATCTCCCCTCACTTCATTTAAGCTGGATGCTTCACTCTCAGCTCTTGCCATCTGTGGCTGTGCCATGGGTTCAGGAGTCCCCACGTCTCACCATACTTTGGACCAACCATATCTTCCATTTTCCTTTCATCTCCAGGTCAGTGGGGGTCTATGGAATGTGGTCAAACTCAGCCCATATCTTCATTTCTACCTTTCCCCTATTTCCACTCACCAGTAGAACAATTTTGTCACAAGCAAGTTTACATGTCTGCTCGTGTGTTCTGTTTGAATTTCAGCCTTGGAGGGGAGTTTGTCCTGAAGGGACTTGATTGCTTGCCTTGATGGCTCTTTGGTGAACAACTTGCTTGTTCTTGTAGTAGACAATCAGACTGCCATTTTTGTTTTTATTTTTCCTGCTGGTCTTTCTTTCAGGAAATATCTTTTGTTCCTCTAGCTGCTCTAGGCTGGTCTGCTTGCCCTTTCCAGTGGGAATGTTCCACCACAAAAGATTCTGGATGGGGCTCAGTACTCCACTGAAGGTCCTATACTCTACAAAGCTTCTGCAAGAAGCCAATTTCACTGGGCAAGTTCTAGAATCCTTTTTAGGTATTCCAATGAGTTATAGGCTGACGACAGGCTTACAAGCTTTCTATACACATATTTCCTGATATTCGTTTCTATCCCACTCAAGTATTTATTTTATTATAGTAGGCAAGGGAAATGAATATTCATAAGACAGTCAAACATCTTAACATTATTTTCCATCTTTTACCCATTCAGACTATTCCTCGATCCCTGTATTACACAGCCCTGTTGTTGTATCATTGAGCATACATCATTATTTACCTCTGTCCCATTTAGCATATGCAAACCTGCCTAAGTGTTCACCTATCTACCTTGTTCTTCCATCCTACTCCCCTTTATTGTGTATTGCCCTCCCCAACACCCAAACTATGATGTATCTATCCCTTACCCTATGCTCTACTGTCCCCTTCCTCCTACCCCTGGTAACCAAGAAAGAATCTTTCTTTTAATATATGTATCTTTTCTTAAGTTTTTACCATAATGGTCTTATGCAATATTTGTCTTTTTGTGACTGACTAATTTCATTCAGCATAATGTCTGCAAGGTTCATCCATGTTATGCTGTAGCTTGCAGCTTCCTTGTTATTCGTCAAGGTAGCATAATATTCCACTGTGTATTTACCAAAGTTTGTCAATCCATTCTTCCATGATAGGCACTTAGGCTGTCTCCATCTTTTTGCTATTGTTAATAACTTTGCAATAAACATTTGTGTGCATGTATCTACTCATGTTCTGCCACGTATTTCTTGGGGATATATACCAAGTAGAGGAATTCCTGGATCAAAAGGTATTTCTGTTTCCAACTTTCTAAGGAGTTGCCATACTGTTTAGTAGAATGGTTGGACCATTTTGAATTCCCACCAGAAATGTAGGAGGGTCCATCTCTCCACTTCATAGCCAGCATTTATTACCCTCTACTGACCTGATCTTTGCTGTTAATGCTGGTGTGAGATGATATCTCATTGTTGTTTTGATTTGTATCTCTCTAATTGCTAGTGACAAATTGAAGAGTAATGGTGTTGCATTCATTGTCAAAAGAACATATCCAGATCAGTCGTGTGGTACAACGCTGTATGTGATAGGATAATATCCATGCGCCTACAGGGAAGCCCAGTTAATATCAATATTATTCAAATTTATGCACCAACCACTAAAGCCAGTGAGGATGAAATAGAAGAATTCTACCAACTTCTTCAATCTGAAATTGATCAAACATGCAATCAAAATGTATTGATCACTTATGGTGATTGGAATACAAAGGTTGGGAGCAAAGAGGAAGGATCAGTGGTTGGAAAATATGGCCTTGGTGATAGAAATGATACTGGAGAACACATGATAGAATTCTGTAAAATTCTGTAAAATCAGTGATTTGTTCATTTCAAATACCTTTTTAGACAGCCTAAGAGATGACTGTATACATGAACTCACCAGATGAAATACATAGAATTCAAATTGACTACATCTGTGGACAGAGATGATGGAAAAGCTCCATATAATTGGTGAAAACAAGGCCAGGAACAGACTGTGGAACAGATCATCAATTACTCATATACAAAATTCAAACTGAAGCTGAAGAAAATGAAAACAACTCCATGAGAGCCAAAATATGACCTTGAATATATCCAACTTGAATTTAGAGATCATCTGAAGAACAGATTTGATACACTAAACACCAAAGACCAAAGACCAGAAGAGTTGTGGGGTGACATCAAGAACAGCATACATGAAGAACTCAAAAAGTCATTAAGAAGACAAGAAAGAAGGAAAAGGTCAAAATGGATGTCAGAAGAGACACTGAAACTTACACTCTAGCATAGAAATGCTAAAGCAAATGGAAGAAATGAGGAGGTCCAAAAGCTGAACAGAAAATTTCAAAGATCATTTCAAGAAGATAAAGCCAAATATTACAACAAAATGTGCAAAGAATCTGGAATCAGAAAACCAAAATGGAAGAACACGCTCAGCATTTCTCAGGTTGGGGAACTGAAGAAAAAATTCAAATCTTGAATTTCATTATTGAAAGATTCTCTGGGCAAATTACTGAATGATGCAGAAAGCATCAAGAGAAGATGGAAGGAATACACAGAGTCACTGTACCAAAAGGAAATGTGTAATGTTCATCCATTTTAAGAGGTAGCATATGATCAAGAGCCAATGATACTGAAGGAGGAAGTCTAAGGTGCATTTAAGGAATTGACAAAGAACAAGGCACCAGGAATTGATGGAATAAAAATTGAAATCTTTCAAGAAAGTGAGGCAGCATAGGAGGCACTCACTCATCTCTGCCAAAAAATTTGGAAGACAACTATCTGGCTGACTGATTGGAAGAGATCCGTATTTGTGCCCATTCCAAAGAGAGGTGACCTAACGGAATGCGGAAATCATTGGACAATCTTTCTGATATCCCATGCGAATAAAGTTTTATTAAAAGTGATGCAGAAATGGCTGCAAGCATATATTGACAGAGAACTTCCAGAGGTTCAAGCCAGATTTAGAAGAGGCCATGAACCGAGGGATGTCATTACTGATTTCCAATGGATCTTGGCTGAAAGCAGAGAATATCAGAAAGATGTTTATTGACTATGCAAAGGCTTTATTGACTACGCAAAGGCTTTCGATTTTGTGGATCATAACAAGCTATGGACAACATTGTGAAATATGAGTATTCCGTAACACTTAATCGTGCTCATGAGGAATCTGGACCAAGAGGCACTTGTTCGAACAGAACATGGGAACACTGAATGGTTTAAAATTAAGAAAGGTGTGCGACAAGGTTGTATTCTTTCACCATACTGATTCAACCTGTATGCTGAGCAAATAACCTGATAAACTGGGTTATATGAAGAAAAACATGGCATCAAAATTGGAGGAAGACTCATTAACAACCTGTGATATGCAGATGATACAACCTTGCTTGCTGAAAGTGAAGAGGACTTAAAGCATTTACTGATGAAGATCAAAAAGCACAGCCTTTGGTATGGATTACATCTCAATGTCAAGAAAACAAAAATCCTCACCACTGGATCAATAAACATTCTTACCAATGGAGAAAAGATTGAAGTTGTCAAGCACTTCATTCTTGTTGGATCAACTATCAACACTCATAGAAGCAGCAGTCAAGAAATCAAATGACATATTGCATTTGGCAAATCTTCTGCACAAGGCCTTTTTAAAGCGTTGACGATCTAATATGTCAACTTAAGGACTAAGGTACGCCTGACCCAAGCCTTGGCATTTTCAATAATTTCATATGCATATGAAAACTGGACACTGAATAAGGAAGACCGTAGAAGAATTGATGCTTTTGAGTTATGGTGTTGGAGGAGAATATTGAAAGTGCCATGGGCTGCCAAAAGAACCAATAGATCCGTTTTGGAAGAAGTGCAGTCAGAGTGCTTCTTGGAGGCCAAGATGGCCAAAATTCGTGTCTCATACTTCAGACATATTGTCAGGAGGGAATAGTTGCTGGAGAAGGATATCATGTTTGGTAAAGTGAAGGGTCAGAGAAAAAGAGGAAAACTCCCAATTAGGTGGATTGGCCAAGTGGCAGCTTCGATGGACTCAAGCGTGGCAACAAATGTGATATTGGCATAGGATCAGGCAGTGTTTCGTTCTGCTGTTCATAACGTCTGTATGAGTCTGTACCAACTTGATGGCACCTAACAACAACAATAACTACAATGGCTAGTGATAGTGAACATTTCTTCATACATTTGTTGGCTGTTCATATGTCTTCCTTGTTGAAGTTTCTGTTCATGTCTTGTGCCAATTTTTTAAAAGGGTCATTTGTCCTTTTCTTGTGGAGGTGTTATACTTTCCTATAGATTTTAGAATTTAGTCACTTGTATGATATGTCATTGCAAAAAAATTTTCTCCCCACTCTGTAAGCCAGTGGGAAGTCTAGGCATAATGCCACCTTGTTTGTTTCAGTTACTCTATCTTGTTTCTGAACATGTGCCAATATCTTCCATTGCTTTTGGGGCAACTTCAATAATAGATGTGTTTTCAATAACTAGATGAATGTATGCTTATGTATTATGAAGCTTTCTGATTGCCTTCTGGTAGATGTGATCAGGAGATGGGCTTCCCTTTTTACTTTTCTTATTACTCAACTCAGAGTAACTGTGCAGGTGTTGGCTATCTGGTATTGGTTCTTGCCTGGATGGTGGGATTTTATAGGGTAGGATTGTAGATTGGTGATAGGACTGCAATTTCTGTCTCTTCTTGAGTAACATAGGGAAAGAAAGCCTCCTGAAGGTAAAAGGGGGACTAAAAACCAAACAACAACAAAGAATTAGATTGGATACTACAGTCTGTAATCGGGGGTGTGTGGGGTGTGGAACCTGCAGCAAAACATGAGTATGTCTTTAACACCTCTCTCTCAGCTTGTTGCCTTCAAGGCTGCTTGAGAACTTTCAAGATGTTACTGTTGCTCCTTATGACATAACTCAGTATTTAATTTTCTGCCTGTTCCCTTTCTTGTCTGTCTCTCTCCCCTTCTACAATCCCATTCAGATTTTCTGGACTCAAACCATTCTGGGAGAATATTCAGTTTTATGCAGTTCCTGTTGACACCTACCCCTTCTTAGACTCTACCATCAGTGATCTTTGCTGAGCAGATCCATGTGCCTCTGTAGTAGAACCTTCTGGGGGTGGGAGTGGGGGTGTCCACTCATTCACGAACCCCCTCTAGTCACCAGAGTGAAGTTGCACAGATAGTGTGATGCAAATGAACAGAAAACTATGTTCACACCTGTATCTCTGAGGATCAGTCAGACCTCTGTGGTGGAAATGGTTCTCTGATCCTTCACTGGCTTCATCACCCCCAAAATGGCTACTCCGGGATTCGCAGGCATCAGTACATCAGAAAACACTACCTTCCTTGCTTCTGCTACACATCCCACTAGCAGCCTTCTATCTTTCTAAATATTTCTTTATATGTAATTCAGAGTTCTGGGACTGTTCCCTGAACCTGCTTCATCCGGTATTGTGTGTTATTGCAGGCAGAGGTCTGCATGGCATGTCTCTCTAATCTGCCCTTAGCACCACCTCCTCAACTTTTCTATGTGGCATTCTTAAAATGACAAAATTATGGAACTAGGGAACAGCTATAATGGTTTAGGATTAGGAAGGTGGAAGTGGGAGGCAAATAGATGTGGATATAGAAGGGCAACACGAGGGAGTTTTGGGGTTATGAAATTGTACTGTCTCTTGACTGTAATCAGTGCAGTGTCCTGGTTATGATATTACACTTTAGTTTTACAGGAGGTTACCATTGAAGGAAACTAGGTAAATGATACATGAGAGCTCTGTGAATTATTTCTTACAACCATATGTGAATCTACAATTATCTCAAAGTAAAATAATTAATTAACAAATTAAAAATTTTAAAGCAATGTGCAAGTTTGATTATAAAAATTCCTTTCACTTACACAGTGATATGAGCTGCCTATTTTGGCTGCTCTGAACATATCTTTTAGAATACATTGCATAATTACTTCTTGCTATTCCTAAACTGAAACAAATGAAAATTAATTTTTAAAAAATAATCTAAATATATAAACTAAATTTGTTCTTATTATTTTTATGTTTAACACCTTTGAATTTGATAGGTGCATCTTTGAAATATTAATGTATGAATATTTGTAAAATTCATTAAAAATAATTTATACATGAAGTTACAATTATTCTAATCCCGGGAGAAACTGTGAGGATAAACTCCATGGTTTGGAAGTGAAATGTTCTTTAGTTCATTAATATCTACACTGAATCCAAGCTAATGAATACTTATATTGACTTGAAATAGAATAAAAAACAAAATTCTTGTTGCCCACTCATGACTATATGTGTAGTTGTTGTTAAGTGCCATCAAGTAGCTTCCAATTTATAACAACACTATATAGGGTTTCCAAGGAGTAACTGTTGGGTTTGAACCACAAACCTTGTGATTAGCATTCCAGTACTTATCCTATAGTGCCACACTAGTACTCCCATGACTATATATTGTCTTTCCAGTTCAGGCTTGAATAACTTGTATTAAGGAGCTAACTCATTACAGTTTTTCCATTATAAAATCTTTATGCTTGTGGTTATATATATTCAATGTTAGGAATATATTAACAGCTTTATAATTCATCTCTTTTCACAGAAAATGAGTACATATGTTAATCTCCAGCTAGATATCCCCATATAAAAATGAAATGATTCAAAGAGATAAAGCAGGAAATATCATTTTTAAATGTCTGCTTCACTTTTCAAAAAACAGTGACAATATGATTTTAATACATAGCAGAATGAGTCTGTGTCTAGTTTCTTCCCTTTGTGTCTATTTCAATGCCTTTCCAACATATAAAAATAAAATAAAATCCATGCCACCTATTATGTAGGGTCTTGGTGTGGTGCTATAGGATAAATATTGGACTGTTAACTACAAGGTCGGTAGTTCAAACCTACCAGCTGCTGCTTGGAAACCCTATAAAGGGCCACTAACAGTAGAATCAGACTCAATGACACTGACACTTAAAGACAATTAGGATGATGTGGTGCAATAGTAGAAACATGACATTGATTTGAAATTCCAGAGACCTGTGCTTTAATTTCAGCTTTCCCCGGTGATAACTGTGAGAACTTCTCTGAATCTTAGATAATTGTCTGAAAAATGAAAGGATTAGTAGCTACTTTTTATATTAACATTGTTGTTGTTAAGTGCTGTTCAGTCGATTCTGACCCATAGCGACCCTGTATAGGGTTTCCAAGGAGCAGCTGGTGAGCTTGAACTGCTGACCTTGCAGTTCA
>NW_006409838.1:1138-1708 GCF_000296735.1 Chrysochloris asiatica | reverse complement strand
CCCTCTTCCCCTTATCGGTGACCAATGTGGTCACCAGCCAGACCACATGCCTGCTTATGTATTCCCCTTGAGTCTCAGTCTATAATGGAGGTTTGTTCTGATTGGTCCTGACCACATGCCTTGATGGCTCCTGGGCAAACAGCTTACTTGTTCTTGTTCTTGGATTTTTCCTGCCGTTCTTTCTGTCATGAAGTATCTTCTGTTCTTCTAGCCGCTCCAGGCTGGTCTACTCGTCCTTTCCAGAGGAAATTTCCTACCTCATTTGGTTCTGGATGGGGTTCTGGATTCCACCTGTGGTCTTATGCAATGTAAAGGCTCCACAGGAAACCTCTTTCACTGGGCAACTTCTAGCCCCCTTTAAGGTATTCCTATCAGTTATAAGCTGAAGATGGACTTACAAGCTTTCTGTAGTAATGTTTCTGGCTGTTCCTTTCTTTCCCCAGTCCTCAAGTGTATATTTTACAAGGGTAGGCAAGGAAAACCAAGATTCAAAAGACAGCCAAGCATCTTAACATTATTCCCCTTTTACCCCTTCAAACCATGCCTAAATCCCTGTATCCCAGAGCTCTG
>NW_006409838.1:0-608 GCF_000296735.1 Chrysochloris asiatica | reverse complement strand
TGCATATATCTACTCGTGCTATGGCTCGTATTTCTTGTGGGTAAATACCAAGTAGAGGAATTGCTGGGCTATAAGGTATTTCTATTTCCAACCTTCTGAGGAAGCGCCATATTACTTTCCAGAGTGGTTGGGCCATTCTGCAATCCTCACCAGCATTTATTGTCCTCTACTTTTTTTCATCTTTGCTATTATTCCTGGTGTGAGATGATGTCTCATTGTTGTTTTGATTTGCATCTCTCTAATGGCAAGAACAGCAGTTCAAGCTCACCAGCTGCTCCTTGGAAACCCTATACAGGGTCGTTATGAGTCAGAATTGACTCGATGGCACTTAATAACGACAACAACAATAGGTAGTGATTGTGAGCATTTCTTCATGTGTTTGTTGGCTGCCCGGATCTCTTTCTCGGTGAAGTGTCTGTTCATGTCCTGTGCCCATTTTTTAATTGGGTTATTTGTCTTTTTCTTGTAGAGGTGTTGTAGTTTCCAATGTATTTTTAAAGTCTGTCCCTTGTATGATGTGTCATTGCAAAAGATTTTTTCCCATTCTGAGGTTCCCATTTTGCTCTTTTGGTGAAGTCATTTGATGCACATAAGTTTTTAATTTTTAG
>NW_006409837.1:22082-22605 GCF_000296735.1 Chrysochloris asiatica | reverse complement strand
GTGCAACATTTTCATATACAGAGTTCTAGGTACATGGCAGATGTGTGCAATGTGTCCATACACTGAGAGCTAGCTACATGGCAGAGCAGTCCAACTTTCCCATGTTCAGGGTTCTAGCTACATGTTAGATGAGTCCAACATGTCCATATATTGAGAGCTAGCAACATGTCAGACAAGTTCAATATGTTCATATACAGAGAGCTACCTACTTGACAGATTAGTTCAACATATCTATGTACAGAGAGCTAGCTACGTGACAGATGTGTCCATAATGTCCATAAACAGAGAGCTAGCTGCATGGCAGGGTAGTGTAACATTTCCATATAAAGAGTTCTAAATACATGGCAGACATTTTCAATGTGTGCATATACTGAGAGATAGCTACATGGCAAGGTAGTACAACATTTCCATATACAGAGTTATAGCTACAAGGCAGAGGAGCCCAACTTGTCTATATACAGCGTTCTAGCTACATGGCAGAGTAGTGCAACATTTCCACATACAGTGCTCTAGCTACATGTCA
>NW_006409837.1:18671-19233 GCF_000296735.1 Chrysochloris asiatica | reverse complement strand
GAGCTAGCTACATGGCAGAGCAGTCCAACATATCCATATACAGGGTACTAGCTACATGTCAGATGAGTCCAACATGTCCATATATTGAGAGCTAGTAACATCGCACACAATTCCAATATGTTCATATACAGAGAGCTAATTACTTTACAGAACAGTTCAACATATCTATGTACAGAGAGCTAGCTACATGACATACGAGAACCAAAGTGTCAATATACTAAGAGCTAGCTACATGGCAGGGTAGTGTAACATTTCTATATACAGAGTTCTAGGTACATGACAGATGCTTCCGATGTGACCATATACTGAGAGCTAGCTACATGGCAAGGTAGTGCAACATGTCCATATACAGAGTTACAGCTACAAGGCAGAGGATTCCAACTTGTCTATATACAGAGAGCTAGCTACATGAAAGAGTAGTGCAACAATTCCATATGCAGAGTTTGAACTACATGGCAGATGTGCCTAACGTGTCCTTATACTGAGAGCTAGCTATATGGCAGAGTAGTACAACATGTCCATATTCAGGGGAGTAGTTACATGGCAGATGTGTCCAACGTGT
>NW_006409837.1:14085-15586 GCF_000296735.1 Chrysochloris asiatica | reverse complement strand
TAAATTGAGAGCTACGTACATGGTATTGTTGTTGTTAAGTGCCGTCGAGTCGGTTCCAAAATATCCATACACAGTGAGCTAGCTACTTTGCAGACAAGTTCAAAATGTCCATATACAGAGAGCTAGCTACAAGGCTGTGTAGTGCAACATTTTCAGATACAGAGTTCTACCTACAAGGTAGATGAGTGCAACATGTCTATATACAGAGAGCTAGCTACATCGCAGGGTAGTGCAACATTTCCATATACAGAGATTTAGTTAGATGGCTGATGAGTCCAACTTGTCCATATACTGAGAGCTACCTACATGGCAGAGTATTCAAACATATCTATATATAGAAGGCTAGCTACAAGGCAGATGAGCACAAGATGTCTATATACACAGAGCTAGCTACATGGCAGGGTAGTGCAAATTTTCCATATACAGTGTTTTATCTACAAGACAGAGGAGTCAAACGAGTCTATATCTGGAGAGTAAGCTACATGACAGAGTAGTGCAACATTTCCATATACACAGTTCTATCTTCATGACAGCTGTGTCCAACGTGTCCATAATACGAGAACTAACTTTATGGCATATCAGTGCTAAATATCCATACACAGAAAACTCGCTACATGGCAGACGGGTCCAAAATGTCCATATAGAGAGAGCTAGTTACATGGCAGAGTAGTGCAACATTTTCAGATACGGAGTTCTATCTACAAGGCACATGAGTCCAACTTGTATATATACAGAGAGCTAGCTACATGGCAGGGTAGTGCATCATTTCCATATACAGAATTTTAGCTACATTGCCGATGAGTCCAACTTGTCCTTATACTGAGAGACACCTACATGGCAGAGTATACCAACATGTCTATATATAGAGGGTTAGCTACAAGGCAGATGAGTACAACAAGTCTATATTCAGATAGCTAGCTACCTGGCAGGGTAGTGCAACATTTCCATAAACATTGTTCTTTCTACAAGGCAGATGAGTCCAACTTGTCTATATCCAGAGAGTAAGCTACATGGCAGAGTAGTGCTACATTTCCATATACAAAGTTCTATCTTCATGGCAGCTGTGTCCAATGTGTCCATAAATTGAGAGTTACCTACATGGCATATCAGTCCAAAATATCCATACGGAGAGCTAGCTACATGGCAGAGTAGTTCAAAATATTCATATACAGTGCGTTAGCTACATGGCAGAGTAGTGCAACATTTACAGATACAGAGTTCTACATACAAGGCAGATGAGTCCAACTTGTCTATATACAGAGAGCTAGGTACATGGCAGGATAGTGCAACATTTGCTTATACAGAGTTGTAGCTACATGGCCGATGAGTCAAACTTGTCCATATACTGAGAGCTACCTACATGGCAGAGTATTCCAGCATGACTATATACAGAGGGCTAGCTACAAGACATTTGAGCACAACATGTCTATTATACAGAGAGCTAGCTACATAACAGGGTAGTGCAACATTTCCATATACAGTGTTTTATCTAAAAGGCAGA
>NW_006409837.1:11314-11853 GCF_000296735.1 Chrysochloris asiatica | reverse complement strand
AGAGTAGTGCAACATTTCAATATACAAAGTTCTATCTTCATGGCAGATGTGTCCAACGAGTCCATAAATTGAGAGCTATCTACATGGCATATCAGTGCTAAATATCCATACACAGACAGCTAGCTATTTGGCAGACGAGTCCAAAATGTCCATATACAGAGAGCTAGCTACATGGCAGAGTAGTGCAACATTTTCAGATCAGAGTTCTATCTACAAGGCAGATGAGTCCAACTTGTCTATATACAGGGAGCAAGCTACATGGCAGGGTAGTGCACCATTAACATATACAAAGTTTTAGCTACAGGGCCGATGAGTCCAACTTGTCCATATCTTGAAAGGTACCTACATGGCAGATTATTCCAACATGTCTATATACACATGGCAAGCTACAAGGCAGATGAATACAACATGCCTATATACAGAGAGCTAGCTACATGACAGGGTATTGCAACAATTCCATATACAGTGCTCTATCTACAAGGCTAATGAGTCCAACTTGTCTATATCTGGAGAGTAAGCTACATGGCAGAGTAGTGCAA
>NW_006409837.1:8358-10024 GCF_000296735.1 Chrysochloris asiatica | reverse complement strand
TGGCATCGTAGTGCAACATTTCCATATACAGAGTTTTAGCTACATGGCCAATGAGTCCAACTTGTCCATATACTGAGAGCTACCTACATGGCAGAGTATTCCAACATGTCTATACACAGTGGGCTAGCTACAAGGCAGATGAGCATAACATGTTTACATATAGCGAGCTAGCTAAATGGCAGGGTAGTGCAACATTTCCATATACAGTGTTCTATCTACAAGGTAGATGAGTCCAACTTGTCTATATCCACAGAGTAAGCTACATGACAGAGTAGTGAAACATTTCCCTGTACAAAGTTCTATCTTCAAGGCAGCTGTGTCCCATGTGTCCTTAAATTCAGAGCTAATTACATGGCATATCAGTCCAAATTATCCATACATAGAGAGCTAACTACATGGCAGACGAGTCCAAAATTTCCATATACAGAGAGCTTGCTACATGGCAGAGTAGTGCAACATTTTCAGAGACAGAATTCTACCTAAAAGGCAGATGAGTCCAACTTGTCTATATACAGAGAGCTAGCTACATGGCAGGGGAGTGCAACATTTCCATATTCAGTGTTCTATCTAGAAGGCAAATGAGTCCAACTTGTCTATATCCAGAGAGTAAGCTACATGGCAGAGTAGTTCAACATTTCCATATAACATTTTATCTTCTTGGCAGCTGTGTCCAAGGTGTCCATAAATTGAGAGCTAATTACTTGGCATATCAGTCCAAAATATCCATACACCGAGAGCTAGCTACATGGTAGACGAGTCCAAATTGTCCATATACAGTGAGCTAACTACATGGCAGAGTAGTGCATCTTTTCCATTTTTAGAATTCAATTACATGGCAGATGTGCCAGAAGTGTTCATACACAGAGAGCTACATGTCCATATACAGGGTACGAGGAAACTGGTTAATGAGTCCAACATATCCATATACACAGAGCTAGCTACATGGCAGAGTAGTGCAACATTTCCATATACAATGTTCTATCTTCATGGCAGCTGTGTACAACGTGTCCATAAATTGAAAGCTACCTATATGACATATCAGTCCAAAATATCCATACTTAGAGAGCTAGCTACATGGCAGACGAGTCCAAAATGTCCATATACAGACAGCTAGCTACGAGGCAGAGTAGTGCAACATTTTTAGATACAGTGTTTTATCTACAAGGCAGATGAGTCCAACTTGTCTATGTACAGAGAGCGAGCTACGTGGCTGGGTACTGCAACATTTCCATATACAATGTTTTAGCTACATGGCCGATGAATCCAACTTGTCCATATACTGAGAGCTACCTTCATGGCAGAGTATTCCAACATGTTTATATACAGAGGGCTAGCTACAAGGCAGAAGAACACAACATGTCTATATACAGATAGCTAGCTACATGGCAGTTTAGTGCAACATTTCCATATATAGTGTTCTATCTACAAGGCAGATGAATCCAACTTCTCTATATCCAGAGAGTAAGCTACATGGCAGAATAGTGCAACATTTCCATGTACAAAATTCTATCTTCATGTCCCTTTTGTCCTTAAATTCAGAGCTAACTACATGGCATATCAGTCCAAAATTTCCATATACATAGAGCTTGCTACATGGCAGAGTAGTGCAACATTTTCAGATACAGAGTTCTACCTAAAAGTCAGATGAGTCCAACTTGTCTATATA
>NW_006409837.1:6237-6681 GCF_000296735.1 Chrysochloris asiatica | reverse complement strand
TATACAGAGAGCTAGCTACATGGCAGAGTAGTGCAACATTTTCAGATACAGAGTTCTATCTGTAAGGCAGCTGAGTCCAACTTGTCTATATACAGAGAGCTAGCTACATGGCAGGGTAGTGCAACATTTCAATATACTGAGTTTTAGCTTCCTGGCCGATGAATCTAACTTTTCCATAAACTGAGAGCTACCTACATGGTAGAGTATTCCAACATGTTTATATACAGAGTGCTAGCTAGAGAGGCAGATGAGCCCCACATTTCTATATACAGAGAACAAAACATGTCTGTATACACTACATGGCAGGGTAGTGCAACATTTCCATATACAGTGTTCAATCTACAAGGCAGATGAGTCCAAGTTGTCTATATCCAGAGAGTAAGCTACATGGCAGAGTAGTGCAACATTTCCTTATACAAATCCTATCTTCATGGCAGCTGTGTC
>NW_006409837.1:2544-4555 GCF_000296735.1 Chrysochloris asiatica | reverse complement strand
AGTAGTTCTACATTTCCATATACAAAGTTCTATCTTCATGGCAGCTGTGTCCCTCTTGTCCTTAAATTCAGAGCTAACTACATGACATTTCAGTCCAAAATATCCATACACAGAGAGCTAGCTACATGGCAGACGAGTCTAAAATATCCATATACAGAAAGCTAGCTACATGGCACTGTAGTGCAACATTTCCATATATAGTGTTCTATCTACAAGGCTGATGAATCCAACTTCTCTATATCTAGAGAGTAAGCAACATGGAAGAATAGTGCAACATTTCCAAATACAAAGTTCTATCTTAATGGCATATGTGTCCCTTTTGTCCTTAAATTACGAGCTAACTACATGGCATATCAGTCCAAAATGTCCTTACACTAAGAGCTAACTACATGGCAGACGATTCCAAAATTTCCATATACAGAGAGCTTGCTACATGGCATAGTGCAACATTTTCAGATACAGAGTTCTACCTAAAAGGCAGATGAGGCCAACTTGTCTATATACAGAGAGCTAGCTACATGGCAGGGTAGTGCAACATTTCCATATATAGTGTTCTATCTACAAGGCAGATGAGTCCAACTTGTCTATATCCAGAGAGTAAGCTACATGGCAGAGTAGTTCAACATTTCCATATAAAAGTTCTATCTTCATGACAGCTGTGTCCAACGTGTCCATAAATTGTGAGCTAATTACTTGGCATATCAGTCCAAAATATCCATACACAGAGAGCTAGCTTCATGGCAGACGAGTCCAAAATGGCCATATACAGAGAGCTAACTACATGGCAGAGTAGTTCATCTTTTCCATATACAGAATTCAAGCTACATGGCAGATGAGTCCGAAGTGTTCATACACTGAGAGCTACATGGATGAGTAGGCTCACAAGTCCATATACAGGGTACTAGGAACCTGGATAATGAATCCAACATGTCCATATACAGAGAGCTAACTACATGGCAGAGTAGTGCAACATTTTCAGATACAGAGTTCTACCTACAAGGAAGATGAGTCAAACTTGTCTATATTCAGAGACTCAGCTACATGGCAGAGTAGTGCAACATTTCCATATGGAATGTTCTATCTTCTTGGCAGCTGTGTACAACGTGTCCATAAATTGAGAGGTACCTACATGACATATCAATCCAAAATATCCATTCATAGAGAACTAGCTACATGGAAGATGAGTCCAAAATGTCCATATACGGAGAGCTAGCTACAAGGCAGAGTAGTGCAACATTTCCATATACAGAGTTCTACCTACAAGGAAGATGAGTACAACATGTCTATATTCAGAGACTCAGCTCCATGGCAAAGTAGTGCAACATTTCCATATACAAAGTTCTATCTTCCTGGCAGCTGTGTACAATGTGTCCATAAATTGAGAGCTGACTACATGACATGTCAGTCCAAAATATCCATACATAGAGAGGTAGGTACATGGAAGACGAGTCCAAAATGTCCATATACTGTGAGCTAGCTACATGACAGGGTAGTGCAACATTTCCATATACAGTGTTCTATCTACAAGGCAGATGAGTTCCACTTGTCTATATCCAGATTGAAAGCTACATGCCAGAGTACTCCAACATTTCCTTATACAGAGTTCTACCTTCGTGGCAGCTGTATCCAACGTGTCCATAAATTGAGAGCTAACTACATGTCATATCAGTCCAAAATGTTCATACACAGTGAGCTAGCTACATGGTAGGTGAGTCCAAAATATCCATATACAGAAAGCTTGCTACATGGCAGAGTAGTGCAACATTTTCAGATACAGAGTTCTACCTACAAGGCAGATGGGTCCAAATTGTCTGTATACAGAGAGCTAGCTACATGGCAGGTGAGTGCAACATTTCCATATACAGTGTTCAATCTACAAGGCAGATGAGTCCAACTTGTCTATATCCAGAGAGTAAGCTTCATGGCAGACTAGTTGAACATTTCCATATAAAAGTCTGAACTTCATGGCAGCTGTGTCCAACATGTCCATAAATTGAGAGCTACTTACTTG
>NW_006409837.1:0-544 GCF_000296735.1 Chrysochloris asiatica | reverse complement strand
CCTACATGGCAGAGTATTCCAACATGTTTATATACAGAGGGCTAGCTGCAAGGCAGATGAGCACAACATTTCCATATACAGAGAGCTAGCTACATGGCAGGGTAGTGCAACAATTCCATATACAGTGTTCTATCTACAAGGCAGATGAGTCCTATTTGTCTATATCCAGAGTGTAAGCTACATGTCAGAGTAGTGCAACATTTCCATATACAAATTTCTATCTTCATGGCAGCTGTGGCCAACAAGTCCATAAATTGAGAGCTACGTCCATGGCAGATCAGTTCAAAATATCCATACACAGAGAGCTAGCTACATGGCAGGTGAGTTCAAAATGTCCGTATACAGAGAGCTAGCTACATGGCAGAGTAGTGCAACAGTTTCAGATACAGAGTTCTATCTATAGGCCAGATGAGTCCAACTTGTCTATATACAGAGAATTAGCTACATGGCAGGGTAGTGCAACATTTCCATAATCAGAGTTTTAGCTTCATGCCCGATGAGTTCAACTTGTCCATATACTGAGAGCTACCTACATGGCAGAGTA
>NW_006409836.1:21356-21800 GCF_000296735.1 Chrysochloris asiatica | reverse complement strand
TGAAGAATTCTACCAACTTCTTCAATCTGAAATTGATCAAACATGCCATCAAGATGTATTAGTCATCAGTGGTGATTGGAATGCAAAAGTTGGGAGCAAAGAGGAAGGAGCAGTAGTTGGAAAATATGGCCTTGGTGTTAGAAATGATGCTGGAGATCGCATGATAAAATTCAGCAAAATCAATGATTTGTTCATTTCAAGTAGTTTCTTTAGACAGCATAAGAGATGAATATATACTAGGATCTCTCCAGATAGAATAAATAGAATTCAAATTTACTACATCTGTGGAAAAAGACGATGGAAAAGCTCTAAATTGTCAGTCAAAATAAAACCAAGGGCAGACTGTGGAACAGACCATCAATTGCTTATGTGCAAATTGAAACTGAAGCTGAAGGAAATGAAAATAAGTCCAAGAGAGTCAAAATACGACCTTAAATATATCCC
>NW_006409836.1:18534-19104 GCF_000296735.1 Chrysochloris asiatica | reverse complement strand
TGCCATTTTATTTATTTATTTTTTTTCCTGCAGGTCTTTCTTTACAAAATATCTCTGCTCTTCTAGCTATTCCAAGCTGGTCTATTTGTCCTTTCAAGTGGACAGTTACCACCTCAGACAATTCTGGATGGGTTCAGGATTCCACCTATGTTCTTATGCAATGTAAAAGCTCCACAGGAAGCAATGCATTGCCCTATTGGTATCACTTTCTCCATGTCACAAAGATTTTGGTATGTTGTATTTCCATTCTCATTTGTTTCTAGGAACTTTATGAATTCATGTTTGATTTCTTCTATTACCCTGTCACTTTTCAGAAGGGTGTTATTTGAGTTTCATGTATTCGACTTTATTTCTTTGGTGTTTTTATTGTTGAATTCTAGTTTACTAGCTTTGTTGTCTGAAAAGGTGATTTGTAATATTTTGATGTTTTTAAATTTATGAAGGCTTGCTTTGTGACCTAAAACATGGTCAATTCTGGAGAATGTTCCAAGTGCACAGGTAAAGAATGCATATTGTGCTGGTGTTGGGTAGAATGCTCTGTATACATCTATAAGTTCAAGTTGGTTGATT
>NW_006409836.1:14441-18279 GCF_000296735.1 Chrysochloris asiatica | reverse complement strand
TTCTAGTAGAGTTTTCTTCATATATCTTGGTGCTCTTCCATTGGTGGATAACATTGATTGTTTTTCTAATGTTGATCCATCCTTGCATCTATGATATGAATCTCTCCTGATCATGATGTGTTGTTGGATTCAGTTGGCTAGGATTTTGTTGAGAATTTTTGCATCTATGTTCATGAGGGATATTGGTCTATACTTTTCTTTCTTAGTGACGTCCATCCCTGGTTTTGGCATGAGGGTTATGCTTGCTTCATAAAATGTATTAAGAAGTTTTCCATCCTCCTCTATCTTCTGGAATCATTTGAGCAGAATTGGTGACAGTTCTTCCCTGAATGCTTGGTAGAATTCTTCAGTGAAGCCATCTGGCCCTGGACTTTTTTTGGTTGGGAGTCTTTTGATGACCTGATCAATTTCTTCTTTTGTTATGAGTCTGTTCAGGTTTTCTACTTCATTGTGTGTAAGTTTAGGTAGGTCGTGTTTATCTAAAAATATATCCATGTCTTCTATGTTTTCAAGTTTGTTGGAGTACAACTCTTCATTGTATTCTGTTATTATCCTTTTGATTCGCTTTGGTTCCGTTGTGACATCACCCATGTGGTTTCTATTACGTGTTATTTGTGTCTGCTCCCTCTTTTCTTTTCTTAGGTTTGCCAGCACCAGTGAAAAAGAAGCAAGAGAAAAAAACAAAAAAACCCAAACAAACAAAAAAGAACAACAAAAAGTGAATGGAATATTGCAGTCTATAATCACAGAAAAGGCAGAGGAGGGAGAGAAGAAGAAAAAAAATCTGTAGCCTAATATGAGTATGACTTTAATGTCCTCTCTTCAGCTACTTGCTTTCAAAGCTGACTGAGAGATTTCAAGATGCCCGTGTTGGTTGTTATGCTATACCTCAGGCTTTAATTTAATTTTCGGCCTGTTTTGTTTTTAAACTCTCTTTCCTTCTCTACAACCCTGTCCTGTCCTTTCCCGTATTAAAAATAAAACAAAAGGCAACAAGCAAAAAACCTTCAGGGCCTGTTCTTGTGCTGAGTATCTGTGTGCATGTGTGACAGAAGAACCCACCAGTGGTGAGGTGGGGGGTGTCCTCTCACTGAGGCTCCTCCTCTAGTCACCAGAATGGAGATATGGAGATGGGCAAACAGTGGGCACGCCAATGACTAGCTACCAAAACAAATGAAGAGAAAATCAGAACAAAGCAAAACTGACAAAATGTATCGTCCACCTTTGCTCCAAGGTTTCTGTGGCATTTTTCCGTGATGTTTCTGCTGCCCCGTTTGGTCTTGCCATTTGGTCTCATCCAAGATGTCAGCTCCGGGCCTCTGAGCCCAGCTTGGCTGATTCAAAAGTACGCACTTTTTTTTCTTCAGCATCAAGTTCCACTATCTATAAGCCTTCAAACCTTCAAAATAGTCCTATCACTATTGTCCCGAGTTTTGGAGCTCTGCCCTACATCTGCTATGCCTGGTATTCTGTGGTATTGCTGATGGCGAACTTTACTGCACCTCCACCCTAGTCGCCATCAAGCCCCACTTTGGTGCTCTTCCATTGGGAGCATCTATATTTATTATGGTTATGTCATCTTGTGGAATTGACCCGTTGATCGTGAGATAGTGTCCTTCTTTATCTCTTATGCTGGTTTTTGTCTTAAAGTTCATTTTATCTGAGGTTAGCATTGCCACTCCTGCATGTTTATTATTGCAGTTAGCTTGGTATATTTTTTTCCATCCTTTAACTTTTATTCTTTGTATTTAAGGTGTGTCTCTTGCAAGCAATGTATTGAAGGGTTTTGTGTTTGTATCCATTCTGTCACTTCACTGGTTCATTTAATCCATTGATATTCAGTTTAATTATCAATAGGTATTAATTAATTGCTGTCATTATGTTAATTTGATGATGTTTTTCATTCCTTTGTTCTGCATGCCTTTTTCTGCTGAGTTCATATTTTTTGTGCTATTTCTTGTCAGTGTCTTCTTAATTTTAATGTTGCCTTCCTTTGATTGGATTTTCATTGTCATGGTAAGTTGTGAAGTATTGACTTTCTTTGTGGTTTCCCTATGGGCTAATATTCTCCCCTCCCCACCCACCCCCGCCCCTTTTAAGACAGTTTATTGTATCCTGTAATGTACCCAACCTCCTCACCCCCTGGATCTCTGTTCCTGTATTTTTCCCTTCTTTGACACTGTTACTATTTTGATCTTTGGTTGGACTCATGTTGTTGTTGTTGTTGTCAGGTGCCATCGAGTCGGAACCGACTCATAGCGACTCCATGCACAGCAGAACGAAACAATGTTCGATCCTGGGCCAACCTCACCACCGCTGCCACCCCCGAGTCCATCAATGATGCCACCTGGCCGATCCATCTCGTTGGAGGTCTTCCTCTTTTTCTCTGGTTGGACTCATAGGTACTCTGAATTCATTACTGTAATTTTGTTCTGTTCCGAACTCTGCTATGTCTCAACTGAGTTCCAGGTCGTGTTGCCACAACTGCCAATCTTTGGTTGTTGTCTGTTCTTGCTGATTTTTATTCCAAAGTACTCCCTTTAAGGTTCTGAAGCACTGGATTGGCTTTGACAAAATCTCTTAGCTTCTGTGTATCCTGAAATGTTTTGATTGCACCATAGTATTTGATTGACAGTTGTGCTTGAAAGACTATTCTTGGTTAGCAGTTTTTTTTCTTTTAGGGTTTTATATATGTCTCCTCCTTGCCTTCTTGCGCTCATAGTTTCTGCTGAGAAATCAGAGCTTAATCTGATTAGCTTGCCTTTGTAAGTAACATTTCTCTTTTCCCTGGCTACTTTTAAGAATCTCCTTTTCTTCGATTTTGGAGAGCTTGCTTTTGATATGTCTTGTTGATTTTCTTTTTGGGTCTATCCTTCCTGGTGTTCATTCAGCTTGTTGAATGTATACCTTCTCATCCTTCAAGATATTAGGGAAATTTTCTTCCAGTAGCTCCTCAACCATCTCCTCTGTTGACCACTCTGATTCCGCCTGTTCTGTGATACCAATAATTCTTAAGTTTTTCCTCTTCATGTTATCCAGCATAAATCTTAGGCTCTCTTCAGATTTTTTTTATCCTTTCGTCTGCTTGTTCTTCTATCTTAACAGTATTGAGAGATTTATCTTCCATAAAAGACTCTGAAATTTTCTTTCTACTGTAGTAATGCTAAAGTGAATGGAAGAATTGAGGAAGTCACAGAACTGAACAGAAAATTCCAAAGGGCAGCTCTAGAAGACAAGGTCAAGTATTATAAAGATATGTACAAACACATGAGGTTAGAAAATAAAACATGTGAATTTAGAAAGACCTGAAGAAAACAAAAGCAAGACTCGATTTAAAATATTTAAGTGTTTTTTTGGCAAAATGTTGAATGATTTTAAAGACATCAAAAGAAAATACCAGGGGCACAGAGTCATTGTACAAAAAGAAAAGGTCAGTGCTCAAACACTTCAAGAGTTAGCATATGATGAAGCATTGATGGTACACGCAGATGTTAATGCTGTACTAAAGGTATGGGTGAAAAGGAAGGCTCCAGGAATGGACAGAATGCCAATTGGAATCTTTTAAAAAAACTGATGTTCTACAGAGTGCACTCACTCACCTATGCTAAGACATTTGACAGACAGTCACCTACCAATCAATTGAACAATATCAATATTTATGGTAATCCAAACTTATGTATGTCATCAAATAATATCACATGCAAGCAATTTTTTCCCAACATAATCTCCTAGCTTTACTTTAAAAAAAAAAACAAAAAAAAAAACATTTTTATTGTGAGAACATCAGTCTTACATTGCAATGATTGCATGCTTTCATTGCAATGATATCAATCTCCTC
>NW_006409836.1:13199-14127 GCF_000296735.1 Chrysochloris asiatica | reverse complement strand
GGGATGGACACAGAAACACTTAGGAATATATAATCATTTAAAAAACCAAAGGGCACACTCTGCAAGCCTGCCTCCTGGTCTCCAGTACTCAGTTTCTCTCTTACCATGAGTCTAGAATCCTCAGCTGATCCCTCTCTCCATGGCTTCATTTCTGTCTTCATTTTTTGTGTTACTGCTTCTCTGAATAGAATCCCTCATTAACTTGTGCTCTTCTCCCTTGATGGTCCTAGGGTCCTCTGTTTCTGGATGGTAAGATTAATTACTCCCACATTTTTGTTACAATCTGCTACCTTTACAGCTGTGACAGTCACAATTTGTCATGATAACAATTACTCACTACTGAATCATAAGAATCTTATCGCCATCTCTTTTCACCAGACCCCTCTAGACAAAATGAAAACTATTCAGTGGGGACTTCATCTTCCACCACACACTCTGAAACTGAACTCCCTGTTGAAAAATTGTAAGCTAGTCAATTTGTGCCTTTAGCATCTCCTCATTTTAGTTAGCAGATGTCTAAGTTTCCAATCCCTATCTACCTTATATACAGAGAGGATAGAATTGATATTTGATGTGAAAACTCTTTCCCTCTCAGTTGGTATTTTGAGCTACTATATCCATAATGAAGAGAAACAAATGAAGAGAAAGAGCTGTAAATATCCATTGAAAATCGGAACATGGAATGCACGAAGTATGAATCTGGGAAAATTGGAAGTTATCAAAAATGAAATGGAACGCATCAACATCGATATATTTGGCATTAGTGAGCTGAAATGGACTGGTATTGGCCTTTTTGTATCTGACAACCACATGGTTTTCTATGCAGGGAATGTCAAATTGAAAAGGAATGGTGTTGCATTCATTATCAAAAAGAACATATCCAGATCAGTCATGAGGTACAATGCTATAAGTGATAGGATAATATCCA
>NW_006409836.1:8511-8985 GCF_000296735.1 Chrysochloris asiatica | reverse complement strand
AGCCAGGTGGCATCATTGATGGACTCAAGTGTGGCAGCAGTAGTGAGGTTGGCCCAGGATCGAACATTGTTTCGTTCTGCTGGGCATGGGGTTGCTATGAGTCGGTTCCGACTCGATGGCACCTGACAACAACAACATACACATGGACCTCGTCAGATGGCACACATAGAAATCAAACTGACTACATCTGTGGAAAGAAAAGATGAAAAAGCTCCATATCATCAGTGAAAACAAGACCAGGTGCAGACTGTGGAACAGACTATAATTACTGATATGCAAATTCAAACTGAAGCTGAAGAAAATGAAAACAAGTCCACGAAAACCAAAATATGGCCTGGAACTTATCCCACCTGAACTTAGAGATCACCTGAAGAACAGATTTGAAACATTAAACACTAAAGACCAAGACCAGTAGAGTTATGGGATGACATCAAGAACATCATACATGAAGAGAGCAACAAGTCATTAAGAATA
>NW_006409836.1:5607-7156 GCF_000296735.1 Chrysochloris asiatica | reverse complement strand
TATCTCCAAGTTGGGCATTCTTGTGTGTCTTACCTCATTTCATATCAGTTGGATGCTTCACTCTAAGATGTAATCTTCCAGGGCTATGTCCTTGTTCATGGACATATTGCATCACACTTTGGACCAACCAGCCCTTCCTTTTCCCTTTCTTATCTCCAGGTAAACGGGACTCTATGGGATGTGGTTGACCTCAGCCCATTTCTTCATTGTTGTCTTTCCCCCAATTCCACTCAACAGTAGACAAAGATGATCACTGGCAAGTTTAGATGCCTGCTCATGTGTTCCCATTGAGTTTCAGTCTTAGAGGGGCATTTGTCCTGAAGCGACTTGATTGCTTGCCTTGATGGCTCCTCAGTGAACAACTTGGAAAAAAATTTTTTTTCTGAAGATAATTTACAAATGGCTGCAACAGAATATCAACAAAGAACTGCAAAAAAATCAACAGATTCAGAAGTGAATGATACTAGGGCAAACATAGCTGACATCAGATGGATATTGGCAGAAATCAGAGAATAACAGAGAGTTGTTGTTGTTGTTGTTAAGTGCCGTCGAGTCGGTTCCGACCCATAGCGACCCTGTACAGGGTTTCCGAGGGTGTAAATCCTTACGGGAGTAGAAAGCCTCATCTTTCTCCCGCGGAGCGGCTGGTAGTTTCGAACCGCTGACCTTAAGGTTCGCAGCCCGATTCGTAACCACTACGCTACCAGAGCTCCTTTAGTTACTCATGTATATTTATGTGTGCTTTATTGACTATACAAAGACTTTAAACTGTGCAGATCATGAATAGCTGTCGATAACATTGTGAAGAATGGGTTATTCCAGAACACTTAATTGCACCCGTGAGAAAACTGTATATAGACTAAACAGGCAGTTAGAACAGGACAAGGCATACTGAATGTTTTCAAATCAGGAAGATGTGTGACAGGGTTGTATACTTTCATCATATTTATTTAATCTGTATGATGAACAAATAATTTGAGAAACTGAATTATTTAAAGAAGAATGTGGCAACAGGATTGGAGCAAGATTCTTTAACAATCTCTGTTATGTAGATGATGTTGTTGCTAAGTCCTGTCGAGTTGAATCTGACCCATAACAACCTTGTATAGGGTTTCCTAAGACAAGCTGGTGAGCTTGAACCACCAAACTTGCAGTTTAAATAACTTTGCAGTCTGACTCAATAGCCCACAGCACCACAACCTGTTAATTAAGAGTGAAGTGGATGTAAAAACTTACTGATGAAGAAGATCAAAGACCACAACTTCAATACGCATTGTACTTCAGTGTAAAGAAAACAAAGAACAGGACCAATAAGTTACATCACAATAAATGGATAAAGGCTTGAATTTATGAAATACTTCATTTTGCTTAGATCTAAAATCAGCACTAATGGAAACAGCAGTCAAAATATCAAGTGATGTATTTTTGTTGTTGTCAGGTGCCATCAATTTGGTACCAATTGATAGCGACCTTATACTCAACAGAAGAAAACACAGTCTGGTACTGTGCCAACCTCACAATCCTTAATGCCTTGTATCATTGCTGCCAC
>NW_006409836.1:2522-4042 GCF_000296735.1 Chrysochloris asiatica | reverse complement strand
TCATCTAATTCACACTGGAAATTTGGACAATAAGTAAAGAAGACCTTTGAAGAATTGATGCATTTGAGTTATAGGTTGGAGGGGAATGTTAAAAGTACCATGGACTGTCAGAACAAAAAAAACCAGCAACCAAGTAAATCTGTGTAAGAAGAAGTACAGTCAGAATTCTCTTTAGAAGGCAGATTGGCCAGACTTTGTCTCTTATATTTTGGACATACTATCAGAAGGGACCAGTCCATGGAGAAGGATTTCATGGCTGATAAAGTGAAAGGTTGGAGAAAAAGAAGAAAACACCCAAAGAGATGGATTGTCATAATGGCAGCAACAATGGACTCAAATGTGACAACAATCATAAGGGTGACGCAAGACTGGGCGGTGATTTGTTCTGTTGTGCATACAGTCACAATGTGTCAGTACGGACTCAAAGGTAATTAACAACAACAACAGCAAATGCAACATAAGCCACCATAAGAAGGAATGGTGGTATAGGTATAAGGAAAATTTCAACACTAACTAGATATAGTAGTCTTTAGTGGTTCTTATCAGAAGATCCTAATCATAAAGCCAGATGGGTAATCAGTGGTTTAAAGACCATCTCCTCTCTTGTCCCTCATCAAGAAGTAAAGCATACAAGGAAAAGTTTGATGTGAGAACACAACAGTTTATCAATAAGCACAAATGGTCAACTCTATGCTGTGCAGAATGGAGGCAGTGGTAGTTTATTGACAGAAGCTTCCTCTTCAATGTGTAATCAAAGGTTTGATTTCCAACCAATGTGCTTATGTACAGCAACCACCTGTTATTATAGATGTGTGTGTGGCTACAATGTTAAACCAGTTTCAGTTGAGATAAAAGACTAAGATGAACTGGTAAGAAAAGCCTGGCAAACTCTTTGCAAACATCATCCAATGAAAACACGTTGGATCTCAATCATTTGTGATCTGATTCACAATAAGTAATGAGAATGGAAGTGGACTGGGTAGCATTTTCTTCTGATGTACAGTGGGTTCACCATGTTTCAAGGAATCAACCCAAAAGCAGTTAATAGCAATGTGATATATATGGAGAAGGTATAAAAATAAATGTCATTGTGAGTATTGTGTAAAACATCTTCATTGTTGTTAGAGTAAGATCTAATGAGTTCTAATCACTTTGACATATTCAGCATCTTCTCAGGTATAGGAAAATTCTAAAGAGATGACTAGCTTTCAACTCGCCTGCACATTAAAATCATCTGTATTTTTGTTAAGTGCCATTGAGTCAGTTCCGACTCATAGAGACCCTGTATAGATAGGGTTTCTGAGGAACAATTGCTGAGTTTGAACCACTGACCTTTTGGTTACCAGTCCAGTGTTTATCGTACAACACCACAAAAAACACCCTTGGTACTGTAAAACTTGTGTACTCAAGTCACAGGCTGTTTCAATGAAATCAGATACATTAGTGAGGGGACCAAGGTATGCCAAATGCATCCAGTAGGAAATGAGGTTTGAAATCTTTGAAATGCATTCTCACACATA
>NW_006409836.1:0-995 GCF_000296735.1 Chrysochloris asiatica | reverse complement strand
ACACTTTCACATGCACATGATGTGATTCAAAATGCCAACACGTGAGTCAGGCATATCTTAATCCTCAAACTGATCTCTTAGTTCTTTATCACTTTTTTCAAGAAAGCATTTGCAGCAGATTTGCCTAGTTTAATATATCATTTGATTTCTTGATTGCTGCTTCCATGAATATTGACTATTCAATCCTTTCTGCATTTATCATGATGTTATTTATTGGTCCTGTTTTTGTATTCTTTACACTGAGGTGCAATCCATACTGAGGTTATGGTCTTTTATCATCATCAGTAAGCATTTTAATTCCTTTTTCTTCCTTATGAGTGAAGGTTAAAGCTATTCCAAATATCCAACTTTTCTATCATGTTTTACCACTTCATATACATTGATATCTATCACCACTCTTTCCTTCCCTCATGTCCAAGGGTTCTTCAAAATGCTGCTTGAAACATTTCACGGAACTCATAATTGTCTGTGGAAATGGCTCACACTAATGTGAAAGTCAGCAAGTCACAAATCTCTAGTTCAGATGTCAGAGAGCATGTTTACACGTCCATTTCCTTCACAGGTTTTCACCATTCTTTACTTTTCTGACATACATCTTGTATGGAAACACATGGTCATTCAAATAGGCATGTTGTTGTATGATAAGCATGAATATAGGAGTAATTACAGCACATACATAAATGTTTCTAGAAATAACATCTGCTAATTTCTCTCTATATATGACTCACCTGTCATTTTGTCTCACTGTGGTGGCTTGTGCGTTGCTGTGATTCTGAAAGTTATTCTACCAGTATTTTAAATACCAGCAGGGTCACCAATGGTGGAAAGGTTTCAGATGAGTTTCCAGATAAAGACAGACTAGGAAAATAGAATGACAAACTACTTCTGAATAGTAAGTCACCGAAAACCTTATGAATAACAGAGAAATACTGTCAGATATAGTGCCAGAAAATGAGCCTTTCATGTTGGAAGGCACTCAAAATGCAACTGGAGAA
>NW_006409835.1:21386-21920 GCF_000296735.1 Chrysochloris asiatica | reverse complement strand
GACTCTTGGGCCCAGAGTCAGTGGCGTGGCCACGGAGGACTCAAGAGGAGAGTGGAGTTACCGGCTAATGGGAAGAGAGGACATATGCACAGGAGCGTCCACACTTGTAGATGATACCCACGTGACCTGGACCGGATGACTGGATGATCGGAGTTCAACCAGGAGAGGAAAGAAGATGGGAAAAAAAGAAAAAAAAAAAGAGTGAGCTAATACAATCTTATGAACTTGACCTATACCTATGGAGTAGCAACTCAAAAGAGGGAACAAATCCCCACAGCAACAAACATTCACACACACACACACACAGAGTGGACGGAGAAGGGCAGCTTGGACACTGGATACTCAAATTGGGAGGTGAGGACAACAAAGGCAAGAAGCGACTGGTTTACAAGCTTTCAAGAGGGAACCTGGTGCTAGAGAGCATGGCGGAAGGCAGAAGCTCCAGTAGGTACTATTCAATCTGTCTGGGCAGAGCTGATGAAAGGAGATACAGATGGGTAACTCGTGATAATGTAGTGAATAATGCTTATCAGG
>NW_006409835.1:18669-19821 GCF_000296735.1 Chrysochloris asiatica | reverse complement strand
TTTGCTTGTTTGAATGGTTATATATTCCTGAGTGCTTTGGTGTACATATAAACAAACAAACAAAAACAGAGGGAATGGAAGCAAATGTTGTTAAATAAATGATGCATGAAGGGGATTGTAATCATTGCAATGAAACGAAATACAATAGGATGAATATAAAGCTGATGTCCTCCCATGTAAACTATCACTCAATTCACAATAAAAACTTTTAAAACACACACAATTTTTTTTTTAAATTCAGTCCTGGTATGGTGCTATTGGATAAGTACAGAACTGGTAACCACAAAGCTGGTGGTTCAAACCTACCAGCTGCTCCTGGGAAACTCAAAACAGGGTCTCTATGAGTCAGAGCCAACAACAGCAACAATCCTTTTAGTCTTTGCTTGCTTAAGGCCCATTCCAACTTTTTTACATCTCAGGTCCAAACTAGACACAGTATTTGAAGAAGAGAGGTCGTAAACTTTGAAGCCCACAGGAGCTAGACCAGTAACATAAATAGACACAAAATCTCAGAGGAGACCATGAAAAGTACAAGGGCTACGGCAAGCTGAGTGCACTCACCCATAATTCAGAACTGCTTAGCTCCAGCCCTGTGTTACTACATCTTCTGATGTTTACCCCCTGGAAATTTTTAAAGTTGAACATTAACACTTGTTTGGAAAATCTTGTTTTTCATTATTGCTGAGCAAATAAAAATTCCTTCCTCAAATAACTCAAGCCAAACAAAACCTGTCAGCTGGTCATAGACATCCATCTAGTTTTCAAAATGAATGTGTCAAACATAGAAAAACTTCATTGGTTCATACTTGGCATTGCATCAAAGGAGGTTAAATACTGGGCTGCTAACCACAATGTCAGTGGTTCAAACTCACCATTTGCTCACTGGAAGAAATAGGAAGCTGTTTGCTCCCATAAAAATTTCAAGATTTACAGTCCTCAAAACTCTATGGGGATAGTTCTACTGTGTCGTATGTTGTTGTGTTGTTGTTAAGTGCCATTGAGTCAGGTCCAACTCATAGTGACCCTGTATAGGGTTTCCAAGGAATGGCTGGTGAGTTTGAACCCCCAACTCTGTGGTTCAAATCAACTTTGCTGTCCAGTGCTTATCCTATGGCACCACACCAGGACTCCTGGTGTTAAGTGTCCTCAATT
>NW_006409835.1:12003-16314 GCF_000296735.1 Chrysochloris asiatica | reverse complement strand
AGACAAAAAAGAAATCGTTAGAATAGAACAAGAGGCAATAGAATAGTTTAACATCCGGGAAAGTGTACGCTAGAGTATTCTTTCACAAGGTTGGTGAGTCAAACCTACCAGCTGCTCCTCGGAGACCTTATAGAGGGTTGCTATGAGTTGGAACTGACTCTAAGGTACTAACAACAACATCCAATCTGTATGCTAAGCAAATCTGAGAAACTTACCTCTTCATATCAGGATTGGAGGAAGACTCATTAGCAAACTGTGATACGACACAAGCAGCTTGAAGACAGAGAAGACGACTTGAAACACTGATAAAGATCAAAGATTACAGTGTTCAGTATAAACTACACCAATATAAAGAAAACAAAAATCCTCACAACTGGGTCAATAAGCAACATCATGATAAGTGGTGTCAAGGATTTTATGAGACAGAACCAACTTGATGGCAGTTAACAACAACAGCAGGGACAAAATACTGAATGATGCAAAAAGCAGAAAAAGAAGATGGAAGGAATACACAGAGTCACTGTACTAAAAGTAAATTGTCAATGTTCAACCATTTCAAGAGGTAACTTAAGATCAAGAGCCAATAAAATTGAAGGAAGAAGTTCAAGGTACATTGAAGGCATTGGTGAAGAACAAGGCTCTGGGGATTAATGGAATACAAATTGAAATCTTTCAAGAAACGAAAGAAGCACTGGAGGCACTCACTCATCTCTGCCAAGATATTTGGAAGACAACAACCTGGCCAACGGATTGGAAGAGATCCATATTTCTGCCCATTCCAAAGAGAGGTGACCCAATGGAATGTGGAAATCATCAGACAATATCATTAATATACCATGGAAGCAAAATTTTGTTAAAGATAAGTCAAAAACGGCTGCTACCATACATTGACAGAAAACTTTCAGATGTTCAAGCTGGATTCAGAAGAGGATGTGGAATGAGGGATATCATTGCTAATGTCGATGCATCTTGGCTGAAAGCAGAGAATATCAGAAAGATGTTTAACTGTGCTTTATTGACTATGCAAAAGCTTTTGATTGTGTGGATCATGACAAACTACAGACAGCTCTGCAGAGAATGAGTATTCCAGAAACTTAATTGTGCTCATGAGGAACCTGTGCATAGACCAAGAGGCAGTTGTTTGAACAGAACAACAGAAGACTAAATGGTTTAAAATTAGGAAAGGTGTATCCCAGGGTTGTATTATTTCACTATATTTATTCAATCTGTATGCTGAGCACATAATCTGAGAAGGTGTATTATATGGAAAAAAATGTGGCATCAGGATTGGAGCAAGACTCATTAACAACCTGCGATATGCAGAAGGTACAACCTTTCTTACTGAAAGTGAAGAAGTCTTAAAATATTTACTGATGAAGAGCAAAGCCTTCAGTGTGGATTGCATCTCAAAATAAAGAAAACAAAAATCCTCACCACTGTACCAATAAATAACATCATGATAAATGGAGAAAATATTGAAGTTGTCAAAGACTTCATTTTGCTCAGATCAACCATCAACACTCATGGATGCAGCAGTCAAGAAATCAAATGACATATTGCATTAGACAAATCTGCTGTACAAGACCTCTTTAAATTATTGAAAAGCAAAGATGTCAGTTTGAGGACTAAATTGCACCTGATGCAAGCCAAGGTATTTTCAACAACCTGGGAAAGTTGAACAGTGAATAGGAATACTGTAGAAGAATTGATGCATTTGAGCTATGGTGCCGTAGGAGAATACTGAAAGTACCATGGACTACCAAAAGAACAAACCAATCTGTTTTGGAAGAAGTACAGCTAGAATGCTCCCTGGAAGCCAGGATGGCCACACTTCCTCTCTCATACTTCAGACATATTATCAGGAGGGACCAGTCCTTGGAGAAGGATATCTGGTTTGGTAAAATGGAGGGTCAGAGAAAATGAGGAAGACCCCAGTGAGATTGGCTCAGTGGCAGCAGCGATGGGATCAAATTAGCAATGACTGTGAGGTTGGCACAGGACTGGGCAGTATTTCATTGTTTTGTGCATAGGGTCTCTATGAGTCAGTACCAAGTCAATGGCACCTAACAATAGCAATATACCATCTCAGGAACACTGGTGTGGCACTGTAGGAGAAGCACTGGACTGCTAACTGGAAGGTCTGAGGTTGAAACCCACCAGCCACTCTAGGAAACCCTACACAGGGTCTCCCTGAGTCGGATCCAACTTGATGGCACTTAACAATACTAATATCATCTCAGGAGTCCCTTAGTGGTGTAAACAGTTAACATAGCTGACTGCTAACTGAAAGGTCAAAGGTTAGCGTCTATGCAGGCACACATGCAGCCACCAGTAGTCAGAATCTACTCAAAAGGAATTGTTTCTTTTTGTTTATGTTCTTTTTATAAATACTTTAGTGTAAGAATATAGATAGATACTTTGATGGAGTTCTGGTGTGGTGCTGTGGGTTAATGCGCTGGACTACAAAGTGGGTTTGAGCCACGTGGTCAGCTGTTCACACTCACCAGCCACTCCTTAGAAACCCTATGCAGGGTTGCTATGAGTCGGAACCAACTTGATGGCACTTAACAACAACAACAATATAGTTTAAGATATATTTATATATATCACCTGAAATCCATCCATTGCCTTAGTTAAGGATCCCTGGTCCATTTACACACTCTTCTATAAGCAATTTTTGTACAACAAACTTGTCTTAGACTTGATGGTGAGTTGGTGACAAACTACAAACTTCTGGTCCCTGTGATTTATTTAGGGGTCGTGGTTTACATGGAATAAAAAACAACTTAAACTAGCCCTCAAAAGCAAGAAGAGTATACCTTAAGGACAGGAGAGCACATCATGGATCCTACCAGTCACCAGGCCTGAGGAAGGAACTAGTACATTGAGACTGGGAAGCCATCGCACAGCCAGGCAGCCTGTCACTGCTACTTGTCTCTTATCTATGCTTCCCTCTTTGTCTCTTGCTCTCTCTGTTCTTCCACCTTGTGTCCATTCCACAGATTCCAGGTCTGGATTTCCTTTGGTGAAAGACAGTTTGGGTCTTGGTTGTTGTTGTTGTTATGTGCCATGGAGTCAGTTCCGACTCCTAGCAACCCTGTACAGGGTTTCCAAGGCTGTAAATCTTTACGGGAGCAGAACGCCTCATCTTTCTCCCACGGAACAGCTGGTAGTTTCGAACTGTTGTCCCTGAGGTTTGAGCCCAATTCATAACCACTATGTTACCAAAGTTCTTTTGAGTCTTGGTAGCCAATCTCAAATCCAGACACAAATTCCTGGTAGGAAGAATTTCATCATCCCAATTTGGAGCTAGTAAACTATGGCCAAGAGAATAGGGTCACTAAATATAAACATAATAGTCAGAAAAGATGTCCATCATTGGAGATATTGAGAAGAAAACAATGTGGGTCAGCATCCCAGAAATGAAGCAATTAGGAGCAACAAGCTCCATGTTCACAGTGCTACACTGAGCCTAAATATATACTGAAGAGAAAAATTAAAGAACTGAGTAAGATCTAGGCTAATGTTTCTCCAGAAAATCACTATGAGGTCTTGTTAAAATGTCGAGTCTGTCTCAGCAGGTCAGAGAAGGGCCTGAGAGTTTGCATTTCTAACTAGCTCCAGGTGATGTTCTGGAGCTCTCAAACCACACATTTTATTGTGAATTGCAGAGCAAAATGTTAGATGTGAACATTGAAAATATATGTCAAAACAACTCTACCAATTTTACAAGGATACAAACCTTTTCCCAGTTTGCTAAATGTAAGACAGGTGGGTGCCTAAGGAAACAGAGAGGCAAGAGTGTAGAACACAGGGAGAAGACAAAGGTATAAAACTAGGTACCCTGGTGTTCACCTTGGACAAATACCCATGGGCACAAGTTAGCCCTTCTGTTCCAATTTCTCCAGGCTTCTGCTGAAAGGGAACCAGCTCTTCTTATGGAGCCCAAATGTGGGTTCCTCTAGGCAACCCCTCAGACTTCTTTCTCCAGTGGCTTCTACTTCCCAGGCCCTACCCTCACTTTGTATATATAAATTACATCTCAATGTAAAGATAAAAATCCTCACCACTGGACCAATAAACAACACTATTGCCAACAGAGAAAAAATTGAAATTGTCAAGGACTTCACTCTTCTTGGATCAACTATCAACACTCACAGAAGTAGCAGTCAAGAAATCAAACGATGTATTGCATTAGTCAAATCTGCTGCACAAGAACTTTTTTAAGTGTTGAAGAGCAAAGATGTCAGCTTGAAGATTAATGTGCACCTGACCCAAGCCATGGTATTTTTCAATAACCTCATATGCATG
>NW_006409835.1:10015-11583 GCF_000296735.1 Chrysochloris asiatica | reverse complement strand
CTATGAGATGGTATCAACTCGATAACACCTAACAACAACAAACCCTCACTCTGCAGACTGAACTTCAAACCAGTGATGAGAGTGCTGTGAACTGAGGAGTGGAATTAACTCAACTCTCTGGACCTGAAGTCCAAAGTGAAATAAAAAGTAGGACGAGGACAAAGTAAAGGAAAGGAACACTATTAGATGTCTCTTCCAGTGATGGGATCTCAGAAAAAGGCAAAGGCTGAAAAGACACCCCAAACAGGGTTTCCCACCTTGAGTGTGCCTCCCTCCATGCCCACACCACACGTCCCTATAGCTTCCTAGGCCAAAGTGTCTTGGCAAGTCTGCCTGGGTGCACTCTCCAGGCTTCCTGCTCTACACACCTTGAAGGCCATTTGAAATGATGGCCCAGTGTTTGCCTATAAGAAGATGACTTGGTGGGGAGATTTAAAATCCACTTCCCACAGAAAGGTGTTCAGTGTCTTTCCAGCATATAGGAAAAACATTTGCTGAGATTTATTCTAGCAATTTGATTCACATGCACAATACAAAAAAAAAAAAAAAATCAAATCAACATCAGTAATCAAGGAGGTTAATAAGCAAATCTATCAAGCCCTCTTCTCCAGGATTTTCTAATAAGAAAAAGGCTGAGTTCCAACAGCCAATGATGCTGCCAGAGCTCCATCCAGGAAAGAAGAGCCAGGGGAGACAGAGAATCCGGCCTCACATCTCAGAAGGCAGTGGATCATGTCACTGAACAGTGACGTTGTGATCAATTCTTCCTGCCCCGCATCACATTCTTACTAATATATTAGAGACAAGAACACCGTGTGTCACTAAGACAGAAAGAATTGAAAATATGAGATGCCCTACACATAGCTTGATGTCAGCTGCAGGTCCTACACTCTGCTTTCCCTCAAGAACTCCATTACACTCTTGTGTTTTCTTCACTTGCCCCTTAGTACGTGGATAGTGGGGAGAAATTTTGTTTTTCAAACAAATCATTCATTCCAAGGAGCAATTGTTCATCTCGTGAAGTCTCTCTGAAGTTGAAACATGAGCCTATATTTTGTATTGCTCACAACCCACTTATTAATTCAAGAGTAAAGCATCCATCATGTTGTCAAACTCAGTGGCCCAGGTTTTGTTAATCATTGAGTAGACACTTATTGGACACCTGCTGTATGCTTGGCATTGTACCAGACATTGTGACTGGCAGAAGAGAAGTACTAGATGTGGACTTTGTCTATTGGGAATCAACAATCTATCTGGAGAGACAGAACTACAGTGTAGTGAATATGGTTCTTCTACGCATAGTCTTTGTAACTCCCACTGATGGGTCAAAAGGTGGGAGAACATGCTGATAGGATGATGTGATGTGGTTGTGGTTGTTAACAGAGTCAATTGTGATTATAAAACTTGGAACTCTAACGTGGGTTTAAAATCTCAGAAGCAGGAGAGGAGATCTTACTACCATCAAAGAAGAGCCCGGAGTGGAGTGCTTTCTTTAAACCCCAAGATTCATGTGCATTGAGCCTCCTGAACCCAGGGACAGAAAGCTGGGATACCAGAGGACTGGCAGA
>NW_006409835.1:4352-5321 GCF_000296735.1 Chrysochloris asiatica | reverse complement strand
GAGAAATACTGTTAACTGATGGTACATGGAGGAGATTATAATCATTGTAATGAAACAAGATGTATGATTTGTTGAATGTAAAACTGATCATCTGCCCTGTGAACTTTCACTCAATCCACAATAAAAACCTTAAAAAAGAAGGGGAGGATGGATAGAGGTAAATACTGTGGTCCGATGGTACATGAAGGGGATTGTAAACATTGCAATGAAGCAAAATATGATTTACGGTATGTAAAACTAATAACCTTCCCTGTAAACTTTAACTCAATTCACAATAAAAACTTCTTTAAAAATTAAAAAAAAAAAAAGAGGGAATTTAGTTTTGAAGTGTGCAGGGGAAGGTAGAATCCCCACTGAATAGTTCTCATTTGTTCTAGATGAATCTGGTGAAAGGAGATGGGAATAGGATTCTTTTGATTCAACAGTGAGTAACTGTTATCATGACTAATTGTGATTGTGTAACAAAAAGATGGGAGTAGTGAATCTTACATTCCAGGAACAGAGGACCCTAGGACCATCAAGAGGGAAAAGCATGAGCAGAATGTGGGATCCTAACCAGAGAAGCAGTGACACCAGAGAGGGATGCAGAGATGAGGACATGGAGAGAGAGAGCAGTAGAGGACTCTGATTCAAAAAAGAGAAACGTTGCGAGTTGGTGGCCAGGAAGCTGGCTTGCAGAATGTGCCCTTTAGATGTTTAAATGGTTATATATTCCTGAGTGTTTTTGTGTACATCAAAAACAGAAAACATCTTTATAGCAAGGATCATTCCCACCCCCTCCATATACAGAGTAGACAGGGATGGGCAACTTGGACAGACATTGGCTACCCAAAATGGGGTGGGGGTGGGGGGGCTACAAAGGCTTGCAAGCTTTCAAGAGGGAACCTAGATCCAGAGGCATGGAAGAAGATAGAATCTCCTCTGAGTAGTATCCAATCTGTCTAGGCAGGACTGATGAAAGGAAATGCA
>NW_006409835.1:1252-4082 GCF_000296735.1 Chrysochloris asiatica | reverse complement strand
TGGGGAGCAGGCTTGCAGGGTATACCCTTTGGTTGGTTGATGATGCATGGAGGGGATTGTAACCATGGCAATGAAACGATATATGATAGGATGAATGTAAAACTAATATTCTCCCATGTAAACTATCACATACTTCACAATAAAACTTTTTTTTTTTAAATATTTTAACAGAAAACAGATGGAATAGAGGCAAATAGCGTTAACCAATGGTGCCTGAAGGGGATTTTAATCATTGCAATGAAACAAAATACAATACCAATGTTTTCCCATGCAAATTATCACTCAATTCACAATACAAAATTTAGAAAAAGAAAAATTGAAGTAGAACACATAAAACTAGATCTCCTAGACGTTAGTGAGCTGGACTGGTATTGACCATTGTGAATATGACAGTCATATAGTTTACTATGCCAGGAATGACAAATTCAAGAGAAATGGGACAGTATTCTATCTTGAAGTACAATGCTTGCTGTCTGTGATAGGATAATATCCATAAGCCTACAAGGAAGACAAGTTAATACTGTTAATTCAAATCAACGCACCAACCACTAAAGCCAGTGAAGATGAAATTGAAGAATTCAACCAGTTTCCTCAGTCTGAAATTGATCAAACATGCAATTAAGATGTATCAATACTTGTGGTTGGAATGCAAAGGTTGAAAACAAAGAAGGATCAATAATTAGAAATTATGGCCTTGGGGATAGAAATGATGCTGGGGATTGCATCATAGAATTTTGCAAGAACTATGACTCCTTCATCCCAAATACGTTTTTTAAACAACATAAAACATAACTATAAACATATACCTCACCAGATGGAATACACAGAAATCAAATTGACTACATCTGTGAAAAGACAAGGTGGGAAAGCTCCATATAATCAGCAAAAACAAGGCCAGGGACAGACTGTGGAACAAACCATCAATTGGCGTATAGGTCAGTTGAGGCTGAAGCTGAAGAAAATTAAAACAAGTCCATGAGAACTAAACTATGACTTTGAATATATCCCACCTAAATTTAGAGATCCTCTCAAGAACAGATTTGAAGCATTAGACACTAATGACCTAAGACCAGAACAGACTCTGACACTTGCTTTCCAGTGTAGAGATGCTAAAGCAAATGGGAGAAATGAGCAGACAAAAGAGTTGAACCAACAATTTCAAAGGGCAGCTTGGAAAGACAAAGTCAAATATTATAATGAACTATGCAAACTAAAAGGGAAGAATATGCTCAGTGTTTTTCAAGTTGAGACAATTGAGTCTAAAAGTCAAGCCTCGACTTGCAGTCGAAGGATTCTTTCAGAAAAATATCGAATGATGCAGAAGGCATCAAAAGAAGATGGAAGGAATACACAGAGTCACTGTACCAAATATATATATGGCAAATGATAGCATATGATCAAGAGTACTGAAGGAAGAAGTCCAATACGCAATGAAGGCATTGGCAAGTAACAAGGCTCTGGGATTTGATGGAATGCAAAATGAAATCTCTCAACAAACTTATGCAGCACTAGAAGCACTCACTCATCTATGCTAAGAAATTTGAAAGACAGCTTCCTGGCCAACGGATTGGAAAAGGTCCATGTTTGTGCCTGTTCCACAGAGAGGTAACCCAATGGAATGAAAATGTAAGACAATTTCATTAATATCACATGCCAGTATAATTTTGCCAAATGTAATTCAAAAACAGCTGCAATAATACATCAACAGGGAACTGCCAGAGATGCAAGCCAGATTCAGACAAGGATGTGGAATGAGGGATATCATTGCTGACATAAGATGGATCTTGGCTGAAAGCAGAGAATGCCAGAAAAAATTTTTACCTATATTTTATTGGCTATGCAAAGACTTTCAACTGTGTGGATCATGACAAGCTGTGGACAAGACTGCAGAGAATGAGTATTCCAGAACACTTAATTGTGCTCATGAGGAACCTGTACATAGACCAAAAAGCAGTTGTTCAAACAGAGCAAGAGGACACTGAATAGTTTAAATCAGGAAAGGTATGTTCCAGGATTGTATTCTTTCACCAAACTTACTCAATTCATATGGTGAGCAAATAAACAGAGAAGCTGGATTTTAAAAGAAGAACATGGCATCAGGATTGGAGGTAGACTCATTAACAACCTGTGCTATGCAGATTATACAACTTTGCTTGCTGAAAGCAAAAAAGGCTTAAAATACTTGCTGATGAAGAGCAATCACCACACCCTTCAGTATGGGTTGCAACTCAATGTAAAGAAAACAAAAATCCTCACCACTGGACCAATAAGTAGAGAAAAGACTGAAGTTGTCAACGACTTCATTTTACTTAGATCCAGTAACAACACTCAAAAGATGTATTGCATTAGGCAATCTTTAAAATGTTGAAGATCAACAATGTAAATTTGAGGACTAAGATGTGCCAGACCCAAACCATGACATTTTCAATAGCCTCATATACATGTGAAAGTTGGACAATGAATAAGGAAGACTCAAAGAACTGTTGCACTTGTATTATGGTGTTGGAGAAGAATGTTAAAAGCACCATGCACAGAACAAACAAGATGGCAGATTGGGTGGAAGAGAAGTAAAGAGCTCCACCAGCAACAAAACAAAATACCTGACCAAGCAGGCTCAGGTGACAGTCCCAGAACTCTGAACCACATATAAAGGAATATTTAGAAGGTTGGAAGGCTTACAGCTGGGAGAATTTGTGGCAGAAGCAAGAAATCCGCTGCTTTCTAGTTTGGGGCACTCAGCTGCTCCAGAAGCCGCCATCTTGTGTGAGACCAAGCGGGGGAAGGATCGGAGTGGCCACAGATGCCTGGCAGAACCGCAGAGATAAAGGTG
>NW_006409835.1:0-617 GCF_000296735.1 Chrysochloris asiatica | reverse complement strand
CAATTACAAACTTTATATGGAAAGGAAAGAGACCGAGGATAAATAAAGCACTGCTTAAGAAGAAGAATAAAGTTGGAAGCCTCTCACTCCCTGATTTCAAAATTTACTACACGGCTACAGTGGTCAAACTAGCTTGGTACTGGTACAATGAAAGATACATAGATCAATGGAACAGAATCGAGAATCCAGAAATCCACATACAGCCAACTGATTTTCAACAAAGGGCCTAAATATATTTCATGGGGAGGAGATAGTATCAACAGATGGTGCTGGCAGAACTGGAAAGCAATATGCAAAAGATTGAAACAAGACCTTTACTTCATGCCATATACAAAAACCAACTAAGCATGGATTAAAGACCTAAATGTGAATCCCAGAATTATGAAGGTCATCAATGAAAAAAGGTATTTCTATTTGAGGGCTTTAATACAGGGCACACATAGACTGCCAAACATTGTGAAAATTACACAAACAAAAGTAGACAAAATAAATGATTGGGACATACTAAAAATTAAAAACTTATGTGCATCAAAAGGCCTCACCAAAAGAGTAAAAAGGGAGCCCACAGAACGGGAAAAAAATCTTTTGCAATGACATATCAGACAAGGGACTCATTT
>NW_006409834.1:21724-22126 GCF_000296735.1 Chrysochloris asiatica | reverse complement strand
TGGAGAGTTTTAGACCTGTAACACAGACTAAAACTCTCGCCGCTTGGTTAATCGCATAATAAAAAAACATTCTAGCATCTTAACAGGATCCCGCCCCCATTCCAATCATAACTCAATCCCTGTGTCTCCGATCCCTGCCATTCCAAGGTTGTGTGTATATCTTGCTTTATCTATGTCCCCTTTAGCCGTTTCACTCATGCCCAATTGTTCTCCCAGCTGCCCCGTTTTTCCCTTTCCCTCTCCCTCCCTGTATATTGCCCACCTCCCTTGCACCCAAGCTCTTCTGTGGCCAATCCCCACCCTGCGCACCCCCTTTCACCACCTTCCTAACCCCCAACAAAGACCTCCCCCTGCTCCCTTTCAGTATAATCTCTTTTTCTTAGTCCTTTACTGTAGTGGTCC
>NW_006409834.1:19166-20548 GCF_000296735.1 Chrysochloris asiatica | reverse complement strand
GCCATGTAGTATATTTTAAAGTCGGGGAGTGACAGGCCTCCAACCTTCTTGTTCTTAAGCAGTGCTGTGCTTATCCTGGGTCCCTTTCCTTTGCATATCAATAAAGTATTTAAAAGGATGTATATATATTTACTTTCATCTTGTTTCACATTCAAAGAAGAGGGATGAATGTGGGATCCAGGAGCAGAAACTTGGCTGCGGCTTACCCCAGAATCAACCAGCCAACATTCAGTGAGACAATGTCTTCACTGAACAGCCTCCTGCTCAGTGGGTGGTGATGTGACATTGGTGGATCAGGGAATTCCCACCCTCCCACCTGCCTGCATCTGACAGTTTATCATTCATTCCCTAAGATCTATCCTGACACCCATTCAGAGGGAGCACAGTTCATTTTCACCAAGACTCTGTTTCCCCTCAGTGCATACATGGGAGGACACTGAGGCCGCTTCATATGGTGACAATCAAAGCAGGGCAAACTATTCCTTTCCTGGGAGCACAGTGACTCTGGAGAGTGCAAGAGGCTTTGTTGAATAAGCAGTGGACTAGGAACCACAAGGTCATCTGCTTGAGCCAACCAAGGTTCTATGAGGGAGAAAGATGAAGCTCTTGGCACCTACAGCCTAATACCTTCTGCAGGACCCAATTACACAGGACATCTTTCCTAAGGTTGTTGAAACAAAACCCACAGACTAGACAACATTTAATATTTTTAGACACTAGAAGTCCAAATCAGTGTGTGGACTAGCCCATATTCCCTTTGAAATTGAGTAAATCCTGTCTTGTCTTTCTCCACTTCTGGTAGTCCCAGGTGTTCCTCAGCTGGTCAATGTACTTCCTCTGTGTCTTGTCAGGACAGTTGATGGAATTAGCAGCTACTCTAATCCAGTGTGACCTCCTGCTATCTGAGACATCTTCAAAGACCTACTTCCAAACCCATGCTCACAGGAATCAGGGGTTAGGACTTCTGAATATTGAGGAACCCAATCCAATCTATAACTATCATCTAGACAATTCTACTCCTGCATATCAAGACACTGGAGAAACTGGAAACAATCCAAATTTCCATCATGGAAGAACCAGTACTACAGTGGAATATGAACTATTAAATACTGTAGAGTAAGTTCTGCCCCTAGCAACCTTGTATAAGGTTTCCAAAGACTGACTGGTGAGCTTGAACTGCCAATCTTGCAGTTCAAAATGACCTTGTTGTCCAGCACAATAACCAAAAGACTACACCAAGACTAGACTCCACCAGGACTATTCCACCATGAAAAAATGAATAGCATAGAAAAACGAATTGTCACAGAAGAATCTCATAGAATCACACCACATGTTTAAAAAATCACAAAAGAATTCATATGGCATAATTTCACTTATTGTGT
>NW_006409834.1:17382-18359 GCF_000296735.1 Chrysochloris asiatica | reverse complement strand
TTATCTAGGATTTACAACACTTATTTGGGAGGGATACAATTAAATCCATTATATTGTAGAATGGTAATTAGTAAATTCAGAACAGTTTTCCAGAGAATGGAAAGGTGGGAGATGGGACCAAGGAGGTGGAAGAAGGCCATCAATGGTGTTAGTCGTTTTGTGCTGTGGAGTAGGTTCTGACTCACAATGAACCAATATAGGGTTTCCAAGGCTATAAGCTTTTATGGGAGCAGAAAGGCTTGTCTTTCTCCTGTAGAGCAGCTGGCAGTTTCAAATTCTTGACCTTGAGATTAACAGCACAACTTGAAACCACAAGGCTGGGGGTGTATTATATATATGCAGACAGATGCTGCATTTTAACATTAATGAAATCAGGATGGTCCCCTTACCACTGACAGTTGTGATGAATGTATTACCTCAGACACAGTTTTTGGTCACATATAATTCTTTTGCATACAAAGTTAAGTGTGAAAGGCCTGTTATGTTATCACAAAGTGGACAAAAGATTAGATTACTACAACAGTCAGTTACAAGGAATAGAAGGTTGTAAAAGATGGAATGACCCCCTTATTTCACAAGTGAGGACACTGAGGCACAGAGAAAGTACCTTCAACCTCATCCCATTCTCCCCACTCACTCCAAGCAGAAACCCTGACCCCTACCTCTTCCTAGCTTCTCCTCTCTCCCCAGTGAGCTCCAACACCCTCATTTCAACCTCTGTTGACAGAATTATGATGGTAACCTGTGTGGAGCCATGTTTGTGCACTGCTGTCTCATCTGACAGCATGGCCATGGAACACCCAGCCCTGAGCCCACCGGACCTGGTAGGTCTCTCATCTTCCAGTGAGATAAAAGAAGACCCAGCCCCATGGACCAGTGTTGCTGCAGACCTCTTATCAGTGAGGTTTATTATCCTAACCCTCACCCCCATCCCAGTCTACTTTCTTTCCGTGCAATCATTCTCACCCACACCCCAA
>NW_006409834.1:13032-14609 GCF_000296735.1 Chrysochloris asiatica | reverse complement strand
GACCCTTTTAAAATACATTGTTGGTGGGATTCACATTTCTCTCTTGGGCACAGAAGTTTACTCTGGCTCTAATATGGAGAAACAAAATTTGAGGCAAGGTAACGAAAGTGAGTCCCGTTGTGACTCTGCAAGATTGCCACTCTGCAGGTAACTCTGAGGTCGGCAGTTCAAACCTACCAGCCACTCCTCAGAAACCCCATGTTGTTAAGTGCCTTCTCATTGGTTACGACCCAAAGCAACCCTGTATAGGGTTTTCTAGAAGCAGCTGATGAACTGGAATTGTCCATCTTGCCGTGCAAACCGACTTTGCATTCCAGAGCAGTAACTCGCAGGACTCCCGGAAACCCTATACAGATAGGGAGGCTATTAGTCAGGATTGAAATAGTTCAGGCTGGAAGGTGACCTGAACTAGGGTAGTGGTGTAGGATTGGAGAAGTATTTGGAAATAGTATAGCCCTGGGATCTTGGTGTGGTGAGGTAGGGTGAGCATTGGACTGCTAACTGCAAGGTCTGCAGTTCAAGCTCACCAGATGCCCCTCTGAAACCGTATATAGACTCACTATGAGTTAGAACACTTAACAACAACATAGCCCTGGTTTTTGTGCTTGTTGGGTGCCATCAAGTGCATACCGACTCATAGCAACCCTGTGCACAAAAGAACGAAACACTGTGCAGTCCAGCGCCAACCTCACAATGGTTGTCACACTTGAGTCCATTGATGCTGCCACTCTGCCAATCAATAATGCTTGTTGTTAGGTGCCATCCATCGAGTCAGTACCGACTCATAGCGACCCTATGCACAAAAGAATGAAAACACTGCCCGAGCCTGGGCCAACCTCACTATTGTTGCCACGCTTGAGCCAACTGATGCTGCCACTTGGCCTATCCATCTCTCTGGGGTTTTCCTCTTTTTCTCTGACCAAACATGATATCGTTCTGGCCAAACATGATATCCTTCTCCAGCTACTGGTCCCTCCTGACAATATGTCTCTCCTGGCAGTATGAGAGACAAAGTTTGGTCATTCTGCTCTCCAAGGAGCACTCTGGCTGCATTTCTTCCAAAACAGATCTATGTGTTCTTTTGGCAGCCCATGGCACTTTCAACATTCTCCTCCAACACCATAACTCAAATGCATCAATTCTACAGTCTTCCCTATTTGCTGTCCAGCTTTCACATGCATAGACCGGGTAGCCTAGTGGTTTAAGCATTGGGCTCCTAGACTTATGGTTCAAACCCACCAGGCACACAGAGGGAGTCAGGAGAGAAAGGGGAACAGATGAGACTCTGTTCCCAAGGAGATTTTCAGGAAACCCTAAGGAGCAGTTTTGCCAGGTCCTTTATTGTCGCAGTAGATGTGGTATGAATTGTAATCTATTCAATGGACTTGGGATACGTACATTATCACCATTAACTAATAATTGACTGGATATGAGGAATTGATCCAATATGTTTGGATGATTACTGGCGATTGGAATGAGAAAGTTGGAAACAAAGAGGAAGGCTCTGTAGTTAGAAAATATAACCTTGATGATTGAAAGATTGTTGGACATTTGTATGATAGAAGACTATGACTTAT
>NW_006409834.1:10511-11068 GCF_000296735.1 Chrysochloris asiatica | reverse complement strand
TTTGTTGTACTGTGGTGGCTTGTGTGTTGCTGTGATGCTGGAAGCTATGCCATGGGTGTTATAAATTCCAGCAGGGTCACCCATGATGGACAGGTTTCAAATAAGCTTCCAGAATAAGACAGACTAGGAAGAAGGAGAGACAAAGGCTTCTGAACATTTAGTCACTGAAAACCTGAATAGCAGTGGAACACTGTCACGTGGTGGTGGTGGCGATGTGCCGTGGAGTTGGTTCTGACTCATAGTAACCCTGCATAGGGTTCCCAAGGCTGTACATCTTTACGGGAGCAGAAAGCCTCATTTTCTGTCATGGAACAGCTGGCAGTTTCCAACTTCTGACCTTGAGGTTACAGTCTAACTCATAACATGGAATGTACTAAATATTAAAACTAAGAACATTGGAATTGGTAAAAAATGAAATGGAATGCATAGACATTGATATAGCCTAGGCATTAGCTGAAATGTGGCCATTTTGGATCTGACAATTATGGTTTACTATGCCGGGTGTAACAAATTGAATAGGAATGGTGTCTCATTCATCATCACAAAAGACATTTCAA
>NW_006409834.1:7741-9185 GCF_000296735.1 Chrysochloris asiatica | reverse complement strand
GAATTCACAGAGTCACTGTACCAAAAAGAAGTGGGCGATGTTCAACCATTTCAAGGGGTAGCATATGATTAAGACTAATGGTACTGAAGGAAGAGTCCTAGGTGCACTGATGACATTGACAAAGGACATGGCTGTGGGAATAATGGAATACATTTTGAAATATTTCAACAAATTGATGTAGCACTGGAGGCATTCATTTGTCTATGCCGTGAAATTTGGAAGACAGCTGTCTGACCAACTGATTGGAAAAGAGCCATATTTTTGTTCATTCCAGAGAGGGGTGAATCAGTAAAATATGGAAACCATCTGACAGTATGATTAATATCACAAACAAGTAAAATTTTGCTAACGATGATTTAAAAATGGCTGCAGAAGTACAGTGGCAGGGAACTGTCAGAGGTTCAAGCTGCAGTAAGATGAGGATATGGAATGAGGAGTGTCATTGCTGACATCACAAGGATCCCGGCTGAAAGTTGAGAATACCAAAAAGATGTCTACTTGTGTTTATTGGCTATGCAAAGACTTTTGACTGTATGGAGAATGAGATGTTCCATAATTTGTGAATAATATTGTATGTAGCATGGGTATTCGAGAACACTTAATTGTGCTCTTGAGGAACCTGTACATAGATTAAGAGGTAGTCATTCAAACAGAACAAATGGACACTGAATGGTTTAAAATCAGGAAAAGTCTGTGCCTTAGTTCTGTTCTTTCACCATATTTATTGAATCTGTGTGCTGAGCAAATAATCCAATAAGCTGGATTGTATGAAGAAAGTGGTATCAGGATTGAGGGAAGACTCAACAACCTGCGATATGTAGATGATGCACCTTTGCTTGCTGAAAATGATGAGGACTTAAAATACTTACTGCTGAATGTCAGAGTACAGCATGGGTTGTGCCACAATGTTAAAGAAGACAAAACTCTTCACCATCTTACTAGTAAATAGCATCATGATAAATGGAGAAAAGATTGAAGTTGTCAAATACTTCATTTTGCTTGGATCCTGACCTGGTATGGCACTGCAGGATAAAGTACTGGACTGCAAGGTCAGTTTGAACCACAAGGTCGGTAGTTCAAACCCACCCACTAGCTGTTCCGTGGAAAACCTATGTTGTTGTTAAGTGCTGTTAAATCAGTTCTGACTCATAGTGACCCTGTATAGGGTTTCTGAGGAGCTGATCCTACAGTGCCACACCAAGAGTGCCTATACAAGGTCACTATGACTCGGAATCGACTGGAAGACACTTGACAACATCATACTGCAAAAGTCATTTTAACTGCAAGGTCCGTAGTTCAAGCTCACCGGCTGCTCCTTGGAAACCCTATACAGGGTTTCTGCTATGGGTCAGAACCTACTCGACGGTACTTAACAACAGCATTAACATTTATAGAAGCCACAGTCAAGAAATCAAGTGATGTATTGCTTTAGGCAAATCTGCCA
>NW_006409834.1:3764-4345 GCF_000296735.1 Chrysochloris asiatica | reverse complement strand
ACTGCACTTCTCTCATCTGCCAGTGTGTAGGGAAGAAGACCAACACCGTGGACAAATATTGCTGCAAAGCTTTCTTCTGCCAGTGAGGGCAAGGAAGACCCAGCCCTATGGAACAGTGTAGCTGCAGGTCTCTCTTCTGCCAGTGTAGACAAGGAAAACACAGCCCCATGGACAAGTGTTGCTGAAGGGCACCCCATGAGCAGTTACATATCAACGTACTTCACAACCAATAACAGCTTTACAGTCAATAACAGCTTTACAGTGGGCATGTTCCAGAGTTCTGTGGGGAAGCTGGAGCAATAGCTGCACAATGGAGAGGATTTTCTATTCAAGCATGGCCCATATTTGAAGTGGGTTGTATTCAAATCACCAGGTGGGAATAGGTGATTGATGTGCACAACCGTGCCCCAATGGCAAGTAACTGTCGGCATCAGCTGCACTGGTATGACCGTCCATCCTGTTCTCATGCTTGTGGCCACGGTATGTCTCTAGTGACCATGGCAAGCCGACCCCAAGGGAAAAGACCACAAGTTTACCAAGACCCTAGAGCAGCTGGAAGTGCAGGCTCCTCAGATGGCACT
>NW_006409834.1:0-1994 GCF_000296735.1 Chrysochloris asiatica | reverse complement strand
ATGAGTGCTGCTAAAACTAACACAAGTGTGTGACTGGAAGCAGGAGGAGCAGCAGGTGAAGCTAAAATGCCAACCTTGCAGTTCAAATGACTTGCAGTCGGGCGCATTACCCCCACCCCCCAGCACCATACCAAGACTCCATATAGACTTATCTAGATGCTGCATTTTAGCATTTATGAAATCAGGATGGGCCTAGTACCACTGGCAGGTGTGATGCATCTATTACCTCAGACATAACTATGTATGCACAAGAGTAATACGTGACCCAAAGCTAAGTGTGAAAGCCTTCCTTTGTTATCAAAAAGTGGACAAAAGAATTATTACAAGAACAGTTGATTATTAGGGATAGAAGAACCCAGTTGTAAAGGAAAGAATCTGTCCTTATTTCACAGATGAGGACATTGAAGCTCAGAGAAAGTACCTGGTTTGAGTCACACTTTGGTAGTTCAGTGATCTACCAACCAGCCCCTTTAGCCAATGAGTTTCTAGGGTGTGGAGAGGATCCTAAGTGTACTGTTCTCAGGGAGCACCACTGTATTCAAGGAGACAGGGCCACTCTAGCCTTCTGAGACATCTGCATTTTCCCCACCAGTTCCTGAACTCTACAGAGATGAACCTCAAATGGACTGCCTAGAGAGGAGAGAGAAAGGCTATGGATACCCCACTAGTATTGATCTTTTCATTTCTATGGGATTAAAAGCCCTTGGTGGTTGGAGTGGAGTGTGACACAGTCTTGAGAACACAATAACAGCCCAGTAGCCACAGTGCAGCATCTTCGTTGGCCGAGAGTAAAGACCTGTTCCTCCAGCTTCTAGCTCAAGCTCCAAACTTCTTTTCTTCTAATCAGAGCTTCCTTTCTGGTAGTCAGTCATGGGAGAACTTTGAAACACAATCCGGATACTGGACACAGAGCTGGGCTGAGACTGGGGGTAGGTTTAGAGGGTGTGATTCCATAGGAGCTCCCTCTGGGGTGGGGAAACACTAAAGAGGCTAGGGAGGAGGCTGGTAGGAGACAGAGACACAGACAGGGAAGGAAAGTGGGAGTTGGGTTCAGGGTTAGCAGCCCTATGTCTCACTTCCATCTACCAATGTATCACACTCCACACTTCCCGACGCCCTTCTCATCCCATAAAAGCAGCAAAAGTCAAGCAAACACTGAACTTGAAGTCCCATTGTGCCCCTTCCTCTCCTCACCCACCCTGCAGTCCTCCCTGTCTATGGCACCCTCTCTGGGCCCTCTAGGCACTGTCACTGATGCCTCCTTCTTCCCCATCCCAGAGCTTATCAGTTGCCACATCCAGCTCAAATTTACCTAGAAACTTCTCCTCCATCAGGTCTTCCTGGCACTCCCACAAGAAGGTGGGGGAGCCCTGGGGACTTATAGGAAACTGCTACCCCCACACCCTCCCACTCCTTCATTCCCACCCTCCCTACCCCCGCCTTAGGGTCTGGTGGAAAGAGATGGAGATGAGTAGGGGGTAATCCAGCTCCAGTCCTTCCCTCTTTAAATCCATCTTTCTCATCCCAGCCCTGTGTTCCCAGGGCTTAGCACACCCTGGTTCCTAGTAACTGTTTGTTGAATGAATGAATGAACGAGTGAGTAATGAGTGAATGAACATATTACAGAAGGTGCTAAGAGCAGAGACTCTGCCTGGCACAGTGGTGACTCACACAGTTCTCCACATGTCTGTGGGAAATTTATGACTCTGAAAACCATTAGTGAGCCATGAACTCTCACTCTAACCAGCTGGCCCAGTGGCAATTTATTCACTCTGGCCGCAGGGTTTGCACACTGGGAGTTCCTTCTTTGGACCTGCAGCCCTTCTCCATACCCAGCTTCCCGGACCTGAGCCTCATGTATCTCTGCACCCCACCAGGGATGGGATCTCAGTGAGCAGTTGGTAAACATCAAAGGAGAGACAGTTTAGTTATTAAGTACTATTAGGTATCAAGGAAGGAGCTCTGGTAGCGTAGTGGTTACGAATTGGGCTGTG
>NW_006409833.1:16676-23283 GCF_000296735.1 Chrysochloris asiatica | reverse complement strand
AAGGCTGAAAGCAATTGTTGATAAGCTAGTTTTTCCTAAGGTTAGTAAAATTCATAGTGAAAAGCTGAGAATATTGCCATATTATATATTTTCACAAGTAAATTCAGAGCTAACTTTAAGGGAAGATAAGGGTCAGCTTTTGAGATTCATTTGCTGTGCATAATGTCTCTCCCTCCAGTGCGGCCTTGCCAAACAATGGGAGTTAAGCACTCCCCAAAGTCAGGTCTTCCTCAGTCTCATTTTCAGTGGCTTCCAACCTGAAGGTTCATTTTCCGGTACTATATCTGACAGTGTTTCTCAGCTATTCATAAGGTTTTCCATGATTAAATATTTGGAAGTAGTTCATCACTACTTCTTCCCCTAGTCTGTGAACTTAGCATGTGATATTTAGGATACAAAAGGAAGTTTTCATATTGCTGTATGGCAGGGCATCTTTCTTCTTGAATACAATATGAGTGGTGGCTGCTCGAGCTTTCCAATCTCCTACTTCTACCACATGCTACTGACTTCTGCGTCTACTAAGTTTATTCAGATATGGAAACCAATACCTACCTTATGAAATCCTGTTGTGGCTCTAGGATAATCACTTGGCCTCAGAAAACCCTATGTTGTTGTTATTGCTATTAAGTGCCATAGAGTCATTTCCAACTCATAGCTACCACGTGTAGAGTTTCTGAGAAATGGATGATGAGTTTGAACCACTGACCTTATGGTTCAAATGGACCTTGCGGTCCAATGCTTATCATACAGAGCCACAAGATGACTCCTAGAAACCCTATACAGCATTGCTATGTGTTGGAACTGATTTGATGGCCTTAACACACACTGTCTTAAAGATTTCATAGTGTTTCCTAAGGAATGGATGAGATAAGTGATGTGAGCAGGACAGTGAAAGTCATAAATAATACTGAAAGTTTTTTTAATGGGCAAAGTTTAGTCATTTTAATTTAAAAAGAGTTATGGATTAAATTTGAGTCCCTTCAAAATATGTGTTGGAATCCTAATGTCTGGTCCTATTTAGAAAGAGAGTTTTCTTTATTTATGTTAATTAAATCACACCTAAGTGAGGTGGGTTCTAAATCTAATCATTTCTGTATGATGCTCTTGAAGTCATTCCACAACACTTTCAAATCAGACAATCATACATTTTGCCAGTAATGACAAACTAAATAGGAATAATATCACATTCATTGTCAAAAAGAACATATCAAGATATATCTCGAAGTACAATGCTATCTGTGATGGGATAATAGCCATACACCTACAAGGAATACCAGTTACTGGCACTATTTTTTATAAACAAGCAATCAAGACACATTGATAATTACTGGTGGTTGGAATATGAAAGTTGGAAGCAAAGAAGAGGGATCTATAGTTGTAAAATAGGGTCTTGGTGATAAAAATGATGCAGATCATATGGTAGAATTCTGCAAGACCAGTGACTTATACATTGCAAATACCTTTTTTCAACTACATTAAAGGTAACTATACCCCTGGACCTTGACAAATGGAATACTCAGGAACAAAAATGACTATATCTACGGGATGAAACAATGAAGAAACTCAGTATCATCAGCTAAAACAAGGCCAGAAGCCAACTGTGGAACAAACCATCAGTTGCTCATATACAAGTTCAGTCTGAAGCTGAAGAATATTAAAACAATTCCACACGATTACCTTGATTATTTGTTGTTGTTGTTGTTAAGTGCTGCTGAGTCAGTTCTGACACATAGTGACCCTGAGGAGTGGCTAGTGAGTTTGAACCACCAAGCCTGCCATTCAAACTGACCTTGTTATCCAGTGCTTACACTATAACACCATCTTGAGTATGTTGTTGTTAACTGCAGTCGAGTTGGTATGACCCATAGCAACCCTATATAGGGTTTCCAAGCTAGTGAGCTTGAACTACTGACCTTGCAGTTCAAATGAATTTGCACTCTGGCACATTAACCCACAGTGCCACACAAGGACTCCATCTTGTATATCCCACCTAAATTAAGAGAATATCTCAAGACCAATTTTGATGCATTATGCACTAATGACCGAAGACCAGATTTGTGAGATGACATCAAGAATATGATACATGAAGAAACCAAAAGGTCATTAAAAAGACAGGAAAAAATAAGACTACTTCTGGCAATATGGCAGACTAAGCAGACATACAACATGGACCTTCTACAACAAAGACATGAAAGACAAAATAAAACATTCACAGATGAAAATTCTGGAACCCTGAACTTCAGAAGAAAGGTTAGAGAGATGGATTGAGTGCTGTGGGGAGAGGCCGAGCAGAAACAGTGAGAGAGGGAAATTGGTGAATGGCTGGCCAATCATGGCTCAACTATCTTGACAACAGAAAAGGTGTGATTTCTTTCCTCCCCCCACATTTCCCTGGTGACAAGAATTGTGGCCAGCCCCCACCCTCATTCAACCCCCCAGCACGGACCCTGTTCTCCAAGTGTTCAGAGTCATATGGTTGGGAGTCATGCCAGCAAGAGCATTCTGCAGCATTTTGTTGTATCATTTTGGTGCCCAGATTCAGGTGGGCCCAACTCCAAACCTGTAAAACCCTCAGAGCCACCAGAATAAAGAAGTTGGTAGAATTCTTCAATTGTATCACCTTTGAATTTAGAGGTTGGTAAGGACAATAGTGAGGTTGGCCCAGGATCAGGCAGTGTTTCGTTCGGCTGTGCATAAGGTCGCTATGAGTCAGTACCAACTCGATGGCACCTAACAACAACAAAAAGGACATATTGTCAAGGAGAGACCAGTCACTGGAGAAGGATATCATGTTTGGTAAGGTGGAGGGTCAGAGAAAAAGAGAAAGACCCCCAACAAGATGGATTGGCCAAGTGGCAGCATCGATGGACTCAAGCGTGGCAACAATAATAATGTTGGCCCAGGATTGGACAATGTTTTGTTCTGTTGTGCATAGGGTTGTTGTGAGTTGGTACCGACTCAATGGCACCTACCAACAATAACAAAGTAAATGTATTAATAGTGTTGCTAATTGGTATTCCCTGTAGACGTATAGATACTATCCTATCATAGATAACACTGTATTTCAAGATGTTGTTATTAAGTACCATCTAGTTGGTTTCAACCCATAGTGACCTTGTGTAGGAATTCCAAGGAGCAGCTGGTGATCTTGAATCACCAATCTTACTGTTTAAACTGGCCTTGCAGCCCAGCACATTAACCTATAGTGCCACACAAGATATATCTCTTTTGTGTGTGGGAGCGGGGAAGAAGAGAAAAACAATTTTATTCTTAAGTTCATGCTCCAAATTTTTATCCATACATTAATTACTATATAAATTTTGTTTTTAGGATAACAAGACTAAACTTGGACAATGTTACTTCCTCTGGATTTATTTGGAGAAATACAATTTAGTCATTTTGCTTATGAGCATCTGAAGAACTGCCAAACCAGAAAATAAGACCTTTGTAATCAGAATTTTTAAATTAACCTTCTGCCACCACTTTGGTTTTAAATCATTTTTCAGTTAACTTATCATTTAGCTATCTTTAAGGTTAGGTAAAGCATGTTGTCTATCAAAATATTAAGAAATTACAAATTTTATATAAATGTTCACCCTGGGTTACACTTGTTTATGACAAAAATACACTGAGCATCACACAATAAACTAGATTAGTATCACAGGTTACAAAAATTGGTGAAAGCCAAAATGAACCTTAAAGGTTAGGAGGGGCCTTTTAATAGATAATCTCTGGGATTATGACAAAAAATAGTCCTGTACTGCAGTTTATGTCTTTTAAAAATAGTGTTTTAGCAGCTTTAACCTTTCTTTTAAATAAAACTTACACTAGAATGTATTTTTGAGATACATTTTACAACCAAATCAATTATACATATACTGGCATTTTAGCAGAACAGCAAACTTTAAAAACAAGTTATTTTGAACCTTTAAAATTAGGCCATAGTATTTAAAAAACAGTCTGTGGTCTAACATTCAGCAAATTCACACTAACATGGTCTATTTTTATAGGCTAAAGGCCAACAAAACTTTACATATGCAAATCCTCACCACTGGACCAATAAACAACATTCTTATCAATGGAGAAAAGATTGAAGTTGTCAAGGACTTCATTCTTCTTGGATCAACTATCAACATTCGTGGAAGCAGCAGTCAAGAGATCAGACGTATTGCATTGGGCAAATCTGCTGCACAGGAACTTTTTAAAGTGGTGAAGAGCAAAGATGTCACCTTGAGGACTAAGGCACTCCTGACCCAAGCCATGGTATTTTCAATAGCTTCATATGGATGTGAAAGCTGTACAGTGAATAAGGAAGATCGTAGAAGAATTGATGCCTTTGAATTATGGTATTGGAGGAGAATACTAAAACTGCCATGGCCTGCCAAAAGAACCAATAGATCTGTTTTGGAAGAAGTGCAGCCAGAGTGCTCCTTCGAGGCCAAGATGGCTAAACTTTGTCTCTCATACTTTGGACATATTGTCAGGAGGGAATAGTCACTGAAGAAGGATGTCATGCTGGGTAAGATGGAGGGTCAGAGAAAAATAAGAAGACCCCCAAAGAGATGGATCGGCCAGGTGGAATCATTGATGGCTTCAAGTGTGGCAGCAGTAGTGAGGTTGGCCCAGGATCAGACATTGTTTTGTTCTGCTGTGCATGGGGTCACTATGAGTAGGTTCCAACTCGATGGCACTTGACAATAACAACAACAACAACAAGTTTATTGTATATATTTACATGGCTCTTATTTCCCTAGATTTGTAAAACTTTCATATTATAAATTTCCCTCCTCTACGTGAAGCAAACTCTTCAGGAATGATTTGAGGCTAAATCACTGTCAATAGCTTGTGCAGGGTTATAATACAAAAATGCATTTTGAAAGCTATTCAGTGACCACCCAATACTGTCTATAAAAACTGTGTATTTGGTGGCAGGCAGTTATCCATTGCATGTAAAAAACAAGACCTTTGGAGTGTGTGGTGACTTATTTTAATAAGCCCTTTCCATACTCACCATTATGCAACTATTAAAATATAACTCATGAAAAATTCACACTCTTTCTGGGCAATACAAATCAGGTTGGCATATTACTGGTCAAGTGTTTCTAGGACATTAAACTTTCAAATGCTTGACTTGTTCTCAATCCTTGTCTGTTTTAGCTAGGTGCTAAATTGATTCACTATTTTCCAACAAGTAATACTACTGATCCATGAATGATAATCTCAAATGAGTATTTTTCTCAACAAATAGAGAAAGTCAATTACTTCACCACTCCAAACTATAATGGTAAAATAAGAGTTAGTCATATGCGAACATAGTATCAAATAAATATTTAGTAATTTTGAGTTATACTTATATGATCATTACATCACAGCATACATTTAAATATAATCATATTTTCTCTATTAATTAGCTATTTTACACAAATAGATTTAGCTCCCTAGTGAATTTGTTTCAGACCCATTGACTGTTCTTTAGGATGTTTAAATTTAAACAAATAGTAATTTACTATATATCTGTACCTTAAGTAAGGTTTTAGATTGAAATGTCATTATTTCTTTATCAGAAGGATTAAAGGAAACAGGAATCCAGTGGCTTGGTGGTTTAGGAAGAACACTTGGTTATGGGGGCACACTAAATTTGGCTACAGCATAATTCTGATTTGTTTGAGCCTTAAAAAGTAAGCTGGGTCAGATCTCTCAGCAGACACCATGCAAGCAAGAAGGCAATGAGGAGACATATATAAAACCCTGAAAGAAAAAAACTGCCAACCAAGAGTACTTTATCCAGCAAAAATATCAATCAAATATGACGGTGTAATCAAAACATTGCAGGATAAACAGAAGCTAAGGGATTTTTCCAAAGCCAAGCCTGCACTGAAAAACATCCTAAAGGAAGTTCTGTGGACTGAGAACCAACAACAACAGAAAACAACCAGAGATTAACATACATGGCAGCACCTCCCAGAACTAAATCGATAGAAGGAAGAGTCGAGAACAGAACAAAACTATAAGAACATACTTAGAGAATCTGAGAGATCAATCTATGATCAAAACAATTACAATGTGAAAGAAGGTAAATACATAGGAACAGAGATCCAGATGGTGAGAAGGTCAGGTAGATTACAGGATAAAATTGACTGCAGTAAATGGAGGGAAAAGTTAATGGAATATAAGGTAACCTCAAAGAAAATTAACACTTCACAACATACCAAGAGAATGAAAATCCAAGAAGAACATGGAAACATTAAAACTATGAGGAAACTCACAAGAAAGAACACAAAAACCATGAACTCAACAAAGGAAGACACAGAACAAAGAAAGCAGCAAAACCACAAAAAAACAAACATAATGACAGCAATTAATCCATACCTATTGATAATCTCACTGAATGTAAACAGATTAAATACACCAGTTAAGAAAAAGAGGGTGGCAGAATGGATAAGAAAATAAGATGCTTCGATATGCTGTCTGTAAGAGACACATCTCACACACAGAGACAAAACAGATTAAAATCAAAGGATGGAAAAAAATATACCAAGCTAATTACAATAAAAAATGAACAGGAGTGGCAGTACTAATCTCTGATAAAATAAACTTTAAGGCAAAA
>NW_006409833.1:13341-14351 GCF_000296735.1 Chrysochloris asiatica | reverse complement strand
TACTACAAGAAACCAAAAGAGACCTACAAAAATGGAAGAATGTACCATGCTCCTGGATAGGAAGACTTAGCATTGTGAAAATGTCAATACTGCCCAAAGCAATTTACATATATAATGTAATCCCAATCCAGATTCCTCAAAGAGATTGAAAAAATAATTACAAACTTTATATGGAAAGAAAAGAGACCCAGGCTAAGCAAAGCACTGCTTAAGAAGAAAAACAAGCTTGGAAACTTCTCATCCCCTGACTTCAAAATTTATTACACAGCTACAGTGGTCAAAACAGTTTTGTACTGTTACAATGAAAGATACATTGATCAATGGAACAGAATCGAGAATCCAGAAATTAACCCATCCACATACAGCCAACTGATTTTTGACAAAGTACCTAAATATATCACATGGGGAGGTGGTAGTCTCTTCAACAGATGGTGCTTGTAGAACTGGAAAGCGATGTGCAAAAGATTGAAACAAGACCTTGACCTCACGCCTTATACAAAAATCAGCTCAGCATGGATTAAAGACCTAAATGTGAATCCCAAAATGATGAAGGTCATCAATAAAAAAATAGGGACAAATGTGAGGGCACTAACTCAGGGAATACACAGATCACCAAACATTTTGAAAACTACACGAACAAAATAGATAATTGGGACATACTAAAAATTAAAAACTTATGTGCATGAAAAGACTTCACCAAAAGAGTAAAAAGGGAACCCACAGAATGGTAAAAAATCTTCTGCAATGACACATCAGACAAAGGACTCATTTCTGAAATACATAGGAAACTACAACATCTCTACAAGAAAAAGTCAAATAACCCAATTAAAAAACGGGCACAGGACATGAACAGTCACTTCACCAAGGAGGAGATCTGGGCAGCCAACAAACATATGAAGAAATGTTCACGATCTCTAGTCATTAGAGAGATGCAAATCAAAGCAACAATGAGATATCTCACACTAGCAATAACAGCAAAGATAAAAAAAAAAAAAAAATAGAGGACAATA
>NW_006409833.1:7838-11516 GCF_000296735.1 Chrysochloris asiatica | reverse complement strand
CCATCAGCAAATGGAGCTTTCTTTGAGAAGACAGTTTTGCCCCAGTCATATTTTGAGTGCTTTCCAATCTGAAGAGCTCATCTTCTGGCACTAACTCTGACAATGTTCTGCTGGTTTTCATAAGACTTCAGTGGGTAACCATTCAGAAGTGATCTACATCTCCTTCTTCCTAGTCTATCTTGTTTGGAAGCTCCACTGAAACCTGTCCACTATGACTGACTCTGCTTGTTTTTAAAGATTAGTGGGAATTAAGATTTGTCATAGGATAATAATTGTTGAAACTATTATGCACATAGACATAGTGAGTAGTATAACCCTGTCTACCTTTGTGCATGTTTTAAAATTCACATACTAAATTTTTATTTTTATTATTATAATTAACCAAGAGCTAATTAAATCATTAGTCAAATTTCTAAAAAGAATTTCCAAGGTGATTTATTCAAAAGAAAAGCAAGAAAATTGCATTCTTGGAATTATGTAGTAGTGGCACTATTGTTTCTGAATCTCTGTGAAATTCCTTATAAAAACAATCAGAAGAACCAACAGCATCAAAATAAACACATATAACCCCTAAATTAACATCAGTTACTCACTGGAAAGCCAGGTGGACAATTCTAAGAACAGCTGCAGAAAGTGGGAGGACACTTTGACGGCTTTATTGTACAGATGAGTATAATGTGGTTGCAGAAAGATCTGAGGGTGCTAGATATGTTTGGAGGTTGATGTCTATGAATTCTTAAAATTAACAAACTAAAGCATCCTTTTATGAGAAAATCCTGCACTGAGTAGAAAATGCTACAAATAGACTGAATTGGGTTGGATAAGAAGAGTATGGACAAGGGAAATAGAAGGTCCAGATAAAATTAAGGAAGAGGAGCAGAGGAAGAAAATTTCAGAAAGTTTATTGTCATATTTTTTTATTAATTTATGAAGATAATAAAGAGAGTGAGAGCACTAGAATCATGACTTAGAAAGCTATCCTGCCTCATAATCCTTCATAAGAATATAAAAATACCCATTTCAATTTAAAATGAGACACAGATAAAATTGTATCAAATCCCAGAGTTATCATTACTAGAAAATAAAAATAATTCAGAGCAGATTAAGTTCCTACATAAAACAAAATAATGCTAGTAATTCAAGCCCATAAAACGGTTGAAATTATAATTTAATATTTCATAATAAATTAAAAGATCTATAGGAAAAAATATATTGTTCATAAAACAAAAAAAAATCACTTTTTTAAACCTCATAAGGTGAAGAGTGAAAAAATATTTTTAAAGAACTCAGAAGAGATTTAAGAAAAGAAAAAAACATTGAGAAATAAAAACTAAATCAAAAGAAACACATAGCAATAAATACACAAATAAAGACTAAACCACAATAAACACAACACAAAATGCTTTGAGGGAAATAGAAGATGGCAAAGAAGGAATTTCAAATATAAAAATCAAATTAAGAAATAAATAGGATATGATCAAAAGTGGTAGATATAGACGGCAATAAAAAAGAAGATCCAAATATGTGTATTATAGGGGTCTCTGAAGATGTAAAACAAAATAATTGAAAATAGTAAATACTGAAATATAAATTTCAATAAAACTTGCCTTAAGAAAGGTTTGAAATGAATTGAATATGCCCCCTGGTTGCATGAAATAGTAGCCCAGAACACATAATGCCAAGATTTAGTCTAATGAAACTACTGTTTTGCAAAGAAAGAAAAATCATTTGGCCTTCAATACAAAAAAATTAACTAAGTACTTAAAAGAAAGAGAAAAGTGGGTTAATATCAGATTTTGAGAAAGCATGACTTTATGCCAGAAGACAATGGAGTAACATTTCTAAGATGCTGAGGAAAAGATATAAATAAAATAAGTTAAGAATTTTACAGCCAGCCAAAATGAATTCAAGTATAAGTACTATCCCATAAAGCTTTCCTAATGAATTTACTGGTTTGATGCTGCAGGATAATGAACTGGACCACAAGGTCTGTTTGAACTAAAAGGTCTGAGGTTCAAACCCATCAGCCGCTCCTTGGAAACCCTAGACAGGGTTGCTATGAGTCAGGACCAACTCAACAGCACTTAACAACAACAACAGCAATGAAATTACTAGAGAACTAGGTTCAGGCAACCAAAGTGACCAAAGAAACAGTGTCATAAAGGTGGTGCACTATGCATACATCTCAAGTAATGAGCCTACCCCATTCATTTCAGAAAAACGTCTATTATTTTGTACCAGACCACAAACTTTTGTCTTATTTCAAGTAAATACTTGTTTGCTTTAATGGATTAATGTTTCTAGTTTAGTTGCAGATAACTGAGGCAACTTTCACAAGATTTCCAGGAAAAAGCATTCCTGGAAAATTTTAAGATACAATTACAAAGAATGAAAGCAACATTTCAGTAACCTGCATTAATCATCCATTTGTTGCTGTCATTCAGTGCCATCAAGTCGGTTCTGACCAATAACAACACTGTATAGGGTTTCCGAGGAACAGCTGGTGGGTTTGAGACGCCAACCTTAAGGTTCAAACTGACATTGCTATCCAGTGCATTACCCTGCAGAGCCATACCAGGACTCCAAAAATTGTTGGCATTATTGCTATTAAGTGCCATTGAGTCAGTTCTGACTCATAGTGGCCCTGTATAGGGTTTCCAAGGAGCAGCTGGTGAGTTTGAATCACTGACTTTATAGTTCAAGCTGGCCTTGTGGTCCAATGCTTTATCCCACAAGCCTACACAAGGATTCCTCATTACTACATAATAAATTGGAGCTCTGGTAGTGTAGTGGTTACGAATCAAGCTGAGAAATTTAAGGTCAGCAGTTCGAAACTACCAGCTGTTTCGCCTCAGAAAACCTGTACGGGGTTGCTATGAGTCATTTCCGACTCCACAGCACATAACCACCACCACCTAATAAATTATCCAAAAGACAAAGCAATTACAAATAACAAATAATTTCTGTGGTCAGAAATCTAGGAGTAGCTTAGCTGAGTGGTTCTGACTCAGGGTCTCTCATGATGTTACTGTCAAGTTGAAAGTCAGAGCACCAGTCATTGCCAAGGCTTGACTGGAGCTGAAACATCTGTTTCCAAGCTCACAAACCATTTTTGGCAGGCCTTAGTTCTTCTGCACATGGGCCTCTCCACAGGCTACCTGAGTGACCTGGTGGCATAACAGCTGCTTTCCCCCAGAATTAGAATCCAAAAGAAAGAATGAGAGCTCAAGACAGAAGTTGTAGTCATCTGTAACCTAATCTTGTAAGTGACATACCATCACTTCTGCCATATTATATTGGTCAACCAGACTAATGTCATCATAGGAGAAGACTATACAAAGTTTTAATGACAGGAAGCAGAGTTCATTGAAGGTAGTCTTGGAGGCCCAGAGATGTAAATTTCTCAAAATCATGTAAGAGGCAGTTATGAGTTTGGAATCAATAAAATAAGTAACAAAGCATACAAAAATGCATGGTTGCTATGGGTCGGAACCGACTCGATGGCACTTAACAACAACAACAACAATGCACAACAGAGCATTGTGGTAGCATCGTGGTTACGAATTCAGCTGCAAACCTCAAGGTCAGCAGTTCGAAACTACCATCTGCTCCGCGGGAGAAAGATAAGGCTTTCTGCTTCCGTAAAGATTTACAGCCTTGGAAACCCTGTGCACGGTC
>NW_006409833.1:800-5023 GCF_000296735.1 Chrysochloris asiatica | reverse complement strand
TTTTTTTCTTATGTTCCCTCAGCTTGAGAAATGCTGAGCATGTTCTTCATTTTTGGTTTTCTAACTCCATATCCTAACACATTTCATTATAATGTTTGACTTTGTTTTCTTGAGTTGACATCAGAAATTTTATGTTCAGATCTTTTAACCCTTATTTCTCCCATTATGCTTTAGCATCTCTACTCTGGAGAGCAAGTTTCAGAGTTTTTTTCTGACATCCGTTTTGGTCTTTTCCTTCTTTCTTGTCTTCTTAATGACCTTTTGCTTTCTTCCTGTATGATGCTCTTGCTATCATCCCACAACTTTTCTGGTCTTTAGTGTCAAATGCATCAAATCTGTTTTGAGATTATCTCTAAATTCATTTGGGGTATTTTCAAGGTTATATTTTGGCTTCATGGACCCGTTTTAACTATTCTTCAATTTCAGCCTGAACTTGCATATGAGCAATTGGTGGTCTGTTCCAGTATGTCCCTGGCCTTGTTTTATCTGGTGATATGGATAGAGCTTTTCCACAGATGTAGTCAATTTGATTTCTGTGTATTCCATCAGATGAGGCCCATGTGTATAGTCATCTTTTATGTTGCTTATAAAAGGTGTTTGCAATGAAGAGGTCAATGGTCTTGAAAAATTCTATTATGCGACTTCCAGCATCGTTTCTATCACCAAGGCCATATTTTCCAACTACTGATCCTTCTTAGTTTCCAACCTTTGCATTCCAATCACCAGTAATTATCAATACATTTTAATTGCATATTTGATCAATTTCAGACTGAAAAAGTTGGTAGAATTGTTCAATTTCATCGTCACTGACTTAAGTGGTTGGTGTTTAAATTTGAATAATAGTGGCATTAATTGGTCTTCCTTGTAGGCATTTGGATCTTATCCAATCACAGACAGGTTGTACTTCAAGATAGATCTTGAAATATTCTTTTGATGATGAATGTGACACCATTTCTCTTCAGTTTATCATTCCCAGCATAGTAAACAATGTGGCTGTCAGATTCAAAATGATCAATACCAATCCCATTTCAGCTCACTAATGCCTGAATATAATAATAGGATAACAGCTATTGTGCTGTATTTCATTTTTTTTCAACTTTCAGTGTTCCCCGATTCAAAATTTTCACATTCCACATTCTGATTATTAATGGATGTTGACAGCTGTTTCTCCTCATTTTGAGTTTTTCCCCATCAGAAACTAAATGTCCCAAAAGCTTTATTCCAGCTACCTCATCATGGTCATCTTTACTTTGAGAAGACAGCTTTTTTCCAGTCATATTTTGAGTGGCCTCCAAGCTGAGGGGCTCATTTTCTGACACTATATCTGACAATAACGTGGTGCTCTGCATCATGCTTCAATATTCAATATTTTGTTGCTATTTGACAGTGTTCTGCTGCTATTCATAGGTTTCTAGTGACTAAATATTTGGAAGTAGTCCGTCTCCCTTATGTCTAGTGTGTCTTAGTCTTCAAGCTCAGCTGAAACCTGTCCACTATGGGTAACCCTGATGGTATTTAAAATACCGACCTCATTGCTTCCAAAATCACAGCAACATGCAAGTCACCAAAGCACAGCAAACTGACAGATGAGTGATGGAAATCGAGATCTAAGTGACTCAAAAAACTGTTCTCTTTGCCATATATTCAAACCAAGATAGAATATGGATAAACTGCAATAAAAATATAACTAATTTTTCCAGTCACATAGTTTTAACACATACATGGATCTGACCCCATTTTCAAGTGATCCTGGATCTTCACAAAAACCCCAAAGTTCAAGTGAGCAGCTTAAGTATTTATCATATTTCAATTAGTAAAGAAATTCATACAATGTATAGCAGGAACATATTTATACTAATCTGTTATCATAAGGAGGGATTAAAAAGGTCTGGATAAAAAGAATCCAATTTAACTATAAGACAGCACTTACCAAACTTTTTGATTGACACAATTCATTATATAATATTTTTAAAAAATCACATTAAAAAATTTACCATTAATCTCATTAAAAGAGTCTTTATTGGGAAGCTGTCAAGCTTACAGTGGCAGAGTTTCAAAATTCCAATTTTCACTTGAAAGCTTGAATTTTATTATTGGCAACAACAACAAATACTATTAGTTATTTTCCTTGATGTGGTAGTCTCATTTTTTTTTTTTTTTTTTCTGGGATGGGGGAAATATTTATCAAATGTCTAAAGATGAATAACTATAGCCTTTCTTCTATACTTGATGTGACACTGTAGGATAAGCACTGGATTGCTAACCACAAGGTCAGTGTTTCAAAGCCACCAGCTGCTCCCAGGGTAGCTATGAGTCAGACCAACTTTGCACTTCTGTTTGGGACTTAAAAAAACAAAACATGAAAGTTGTTTTTATTGAGATAATCTTTGTACTTTAGTATGTGGTAAAGTGATTTATTTATATTTTGCTTCACCCAGAATATTAAAAAGGTGAATACTCAACAGATAAGACTTAATTAAATTAGAACATTTTGCACTTCATTAAAGATTGCTGTGGTTTTTTTTGTGTGTGTGTTTCCTTATTTTAACTGAAAGTTCAAACTCACCAGCTGCTCCTTGAAAACCTTAAACAGGGCTGCTATGAGTCAGAACCAACTCAATGGCATTTAACAACAGCACAGTAAAACTAGATAAATTTTATGCTGCTGAAGACACAAACAGTCTTACTCATCATTGTCTTTGTACCATCATCACAGGTGTTAACACAGAAAAAAGATAAATGGTATCTTAGTATTATCCTGGAAATAATACTAATCATGAAGCTTATAGAAAATTTTCCAACATGCAGATATTCAGAAAACCATTGCTCTAAATTGTTACAATCATTGGATTCTGATCATTTTCAAACATTCACGTGAAATTTTTCAGACTTCTGAGATATTTTCTTTCATTCTATTGTCTAAGCCCCTGTCCTGGGCTCATCTTCCCCAACATCTCCCATCGTAGTCAAATTACAACCAACATAGGTGCCAAGCAGACTGTTCCAGTTTTTCATGTGGCCACTATGGGTCAGGGAACTGACTGAAGCAGTTCTAACCCACCCTTCACAGGATAAGTCATAACTTTCCATTGTGACTCAGACATAGTTCTAGGCCTTGGTGTAATCTGCTGCCTGATAAAATATAATCCATCCTCTTCAGTACACATGTGATGGTACTGTGTTTGTGAACATGACATGTATGACTTTCTCCATTGCTTTCCAAAAAAACTATTACAAGAAAAAGATGCATTTTTTTTTTTTTTTTTAGGAAAAGCTGTGTAAAACTAAAAACTACAGAGCAGGTTGGCTTTGAAATTTTTGACTCAACAGGGTATTTCCAGGGGAGGAAACTGCTCTGAGGGAAGTTATGAGACCCAAAGAACCAGGGGGTCTTTAAATCATCTCACCCTTCAGGATCATTTTCAGTAAAGAGTTTTTCATGAATGTTCCTTTGAGCTGGAACCTATTGCTCTCATGAACCAGAGAGCTTGCTCTTAGCTAGTGAACCCTCTGGCTTAGTGACTATCAGTGAACTCAATTTGCTGCCATGTAGAAACTCTGCTTTCTAAATCCAAGCACTGTTTTTCCTTTCATCCTTTCAAGTGTTCTAACTCACTAGACCACTACTCGTCTGTCATTTTGTCGTACTGTGGTAGCTTATGAGTTGCTGTGATTCTGAAAGTTATGTCACCGGTATTTTAAATACCAGCAGGATCAACCATCTTGGACAGGTTTCAGATGAGCTTACAGATGAAGACAGAATAGGAAAAGGAGTGATGAGCTACTTCCGAATATTTAGTCACTGAAAACCTTATGAATAGCAGAGAAACACTGTCAGATACAGTGCCAGAAAATGAGCCCCTCAGGTTGGAAGGCACTCAAAATGCAACTGAGGAAGATCTACCTCCTCAAAGTAGAGTTGACCATGATTGAAAGGGAAAAAAACAACCCAGTGCCGCTCATCAACCACACCGCACACCAGACGGCCCATCTAGAGGCTTTTATTCAGGGTTAGGAAGACGAAGGTGACCTCTGTCGGAGAGAGAAGGCAGAAGGCAGAAAGAAGAGAGAAGTCAACAGGAAGGGAGTGGTCTTATATAGGTTCAACAGGAAGGGAGTGGTCATTGCTGGGGTGATTTAGCTCTGGCCTATCAAAAGCCATGTTGCCTTTTAAACTAAGCACCTTGTAGCCTAGGGTGGGGAAACAGAAACCTAAGATTACA
>NW_006409833.1:0-565 GCF_000296735.1 Chrysochloris asiatica | reverse complement strand
TGGAATGTACGAAGTATGAATCTGGGAAAATTGGAAGTTGTCAAAAATGAAATGGAATGCACAAACATCGATATCTTAGGCATTGGTGAGCTGAAATGGACTGGTATTGGACATTTTGAATCTGACAGTCACATGGTTTACTATGATGGTAATGACAAATTGAAGAGGAATGGTATTACATTCATTGTCAAAAAGAACATATCCAGATCAGTCATGAGGTACAACACTGTCTGTGATAGGATAATATCCATGCGCTTACAGGGAAGCCCAGTTAATACCATTATTATTCAAATTTATGCACCAACCACTAAAGCCAGTTAGAAAGAAATAGAAGAATTCTACTAACTTCTTCAATCTGAAATTGATCAAACATGCAAACAAGATATATTGATCATTACTGGTGATTGGAATGCAAAGATTGGGAGCAAAGAGGAAGGATCAGTAGTTGGAAACTATGGCATTGGAGATAGAAATGATGCTGGAGATCACATGATGTTGTTGTTGTTGTTAAGTGCTATCGAGTCGGTTCCAACCCATAGGGACCCTGAACATGGTTTCTGAGGGT
>NW_006409832.1:21549-22419 GCF_000296735.1 Chrysochloris asiatica | reverse complement strand
AGCACATAGTGACCCCATATAGGGTTCCCGAGGAGCAACTGGAGAGCTTGAACCACTGACTTTGAAGTCCAAACAACTTTGCAGTCAGGCACATTAACCCACAGTGCCATACATGGCTTGAGCTAAGCTCACTTTAGTCCTCAAAAAGGCAACTCTTGTTAATATTTTAAATAGGTCTTTTGTAGCTGATTTGTCTAATGCAATATGTCATTTGATTTCATGACTACTGCTTTAAGGAATGCAGGTTTGTATCAAAGTAAAATGAAATCCCTGACAACAAATTATTTGTTGTTGTTGTTAGGTACCAGTGAGTTAGTTCCAACTCATAATGACCTTATAAACAACAGAAACAAATATTGCTCAGTCCTGAACCATCCTCACAATATTTGTTAAAGTTGAGTCCATTGTTGCTGTCATTTGGTGGACACTTGCCCTGTCCAAACAACTGCTTCTTGGTCTATGCACAGATTTCCCATGAGCACAGGTAAGTGTTCTAGGATACTCATTCTCTGCAAGGTTTTCCATAGTCTGTCATTATCTACACAGTCTAAAACTTTTGCATAGTCGATAAAGCACAGATAAACATCTTTTTTTATGTATTGTCTGCATTCAGCCAAGATCCAGCTGACATCAGTAATAATATCCCTCTTTCCTAGTACTCTTCTGAATCCAGCTAGAACCTTTGGCAGTCCCTGTCTATGTATTGTTGCAGCCGTTTTTAAATTATCTTTATCAAAATTTTGCTTGCATATACTAGTAATGATATTGTTCTGTGATCTGTGCATTCCTTTGTGTTACCTCTCTTTGCAATTGGTATAAATACGGAACCATTTTAATCAGTTAGCCAGGTAGCTGTCTTACAAATTTCTT
>NW_006409832.1:13606-19849 GCF_000296735.1 Chrysochloris asiatica | reverse complement strand
TTTTCCTAATATCATGAAAAGTGAAAAGATAAGCATTCAAGAAGCTCAACGAACCCCAGGATGGATAGACCCTAAAAGACAATCACCAAGACATACAATATTCAAGCTCTCCAAAATCAAAGATAAAGACAACATCTTGAAAGCAGCGAGGGAAAAGAGAAATATAACATACAAAGGCAAGCAAATCAGACTAAGCTCAGATTTCTCAACAGAAACCATGCAGGCAAGAAGGCAGTAGGGAGACATATATAAAAGACTGAAAGAAAAAAACTGCCACCCAAGAATCCTCTACCCAGCAAAGCTGTCGATCAAATATGATGGTGTAATCAAAACATTCCAGGATAAGCAGAAGCTAAGGGATTTTGCCAAGGCCAACCCTGCTATGAAAACATCCTAAAGGAAGTTCTGTGGACTGAGAACCAGCAAGAACACATAACAACTACAGACTGACATACATGGCAGCATCATCCTGAACTCAGTCGACAAATGAAAGAGTCAAGAACAGAATAAAATTATAAGAACAGAGGATCTCAGAGGTCAGTCTATGATCAAAACAATTACAATATGAAAAAAGGTAAACACAGAAGAACAGAGATCCAGGTGGTGCGAAGGGCAGGTAGATTACAGGATAAAATAAACTATCTTAAATGGAGGGAAGAACTAATGGAATATAAGGTAACCACAATGGGGTTGGGGTGGGGGGTTTACTTTGGGTATTGCGAAGGGCAGTACAAGAAGGGGGGAGGAGACAGAAGAACAAGATAGATAGGGGAACAGTGAGACAGGTATGCATGACCTAGTGGGACAGAGATTAATAGTGATGCATACTCAACCTTGGAACAACAGGGCTCTGGGATACAGAGATCTAGGTATAGCTTGAAGAGGGTAAATCATACTAAAATCCTTGACTGCCTTATGAATATTAGTTTCCCTTGCCTACTATTGTAAAATAGACACTTGAGTGGTATAGAAAGGAATATTGGGAAACATGATTAGAGAAAACTTATAAGCCTGCCTTCAGCCTATAACTGATTGGAATACCTAAAAGGGGTTCTACAACTTGCCCAGTGAAATACGCCTTTTACAAAGCCTTCACAGAGTATAAGACCTTAGGTGGAAATCTGAGTCGCATCCACAACCTTGTGAGGTGAGACATTCCCACTAGAAAGGACAAGCAGACTGGAACAGCTACAGTGACAGAAGATACATCTTCATGATGAACCTGACCTATACTCAAAGAGGTAGTTACTCTAAATACCAATAGAGAGGGAAAGAGTCTTCAAATCAAGTATCAATGCTATCGCACTGTGCGCATGGTAGATAGGGACGGGCAACGTAGATATTAGGTATCTAAAATGAGGGGGCAATAAAGGCATGAAGTGACTGGCTTACAAGGTTTCAAGAGGGAGCTTAGTTTAATATTGTGTGGGGAAAGAAAGAGTCCCCCTGAATGTTTTTCATCTTGTCTAGGTGGGTCTTAATAAAAGAGATGGGGATAAGATTCTTATGATTCAATAGTGAGTAATTGTTATCATGACTAATTGCAACTGTCAAAATTGTAAAGTTTTTGTAACAAAAACAGAGAAGTAGTAAATCTTACAGTACAGAAGCAAAGGATCCTAGGATTATTAAGGGAGAAGAGCACAAGTGGAATGCAGAACCTTATCCAGAGAAGCAGCTACACCAGAGATGGAGGCATTGTAATAAAACCAAGTGTATTAATTGTTGAATGTAAAACTGATTATCTACCCTGGAAACTTTTACTCTATCCACAAAAGAACCTTAAATAAAAAATTTTAAAAACTAACAAAATAGCAGCAATTAATTCATACCTATTGATAATTACACTGAATGTCAATGGATTAAATGCACCAGTGAAGTGACAGAGAGTAGCTGAATAGAAAATAAAATAAGACTCTTCAATATGCTGCCTGCAACAGACATAGTTTACACACAAAGACAAAAACAGATTAAAAGATAAAGGATAGAAAATACCAAGGTAATAACAATAAAAAATGAACAGAAATTGCAGTACTAATCTCTGATAAGATAAACTTTAAGCAAAACCCAAACATAATATATAAAGAAGTGCTCTATCTCACGATTAAAGTGTCAGTTGAGCAAGATGACATAACCATAATAATTATCTACACTGCCAATTAAAGAGCACCAAGATATATAAAGCAAACCCTACTAGAATTGAAGAAAGAAATAGACAAATCTGTAATTATAGTGGGAGATTTAATATGCCACTTTTGAGCAGGAATGTAATCTTGCTGGTGACCACATTGTCTACCGATACGGGGAAGTGGGGGGAAAATAGCAACGAAACGACATGCTAAGTCAGACCACATTCAGTAGACTCCTGTCAGCTTGGACTGAGACCTGGTTGGCCAGTGGTATAGCGAGTCCTGGGGACTCCTGAGCTCATGGACAGGGACATAGGCACAGAGGACTAGAGTGAAGAGTGAAGTATCCAGCTGATATGAAGGTATGGGAGATGCACAAGAACATTCATACTTGCAGATAATACCCATTTGAACAACCTCAATTGCTGGATGATTAGAACTCAACTAGAGGAAGAAAGAAGAGGGAAGAAAATATATTCTGCTACAATTTGATGAACTTAACCTATACTTAAGGATGTAGTAGCTTAAAAGTTCTAATGAATCTTTACAGCAAGGATTATCCCCACCCTCTCTATACATAAGGTTGACGAGGATGGGCAACTTAGACATTGGCTACTCAAAATGTGGTGGTGGTGGAACAACACAGGCAAGAAGTGACTGGCTTACAGGTTTTCAAGAGGGAGCCTAATTTCACAGGGTGCAGGGGAAGGCAGAATCTCCACTAAGGCATTTCCATCCTGTCTATGTGGGACAGATAAAAGGAGGTGGGGATAGGACCCTTGTGGTTCAGTAGTGAATAATTGTTATCAGGACTCATTGTGAATGTTGCAAATGTAAAAGGAGACATTTTGTAACAAAAGGAGGGGAGTGGTTGCTCTTGTAGCCCAGGAGTAGACTGGGGTCTCTAGAATCAAGGAGGGAGAGGGGCTGTGTGCTGGTGACCAGGGGACAAGTTTTCAGACTATACGCTTTGGTTGTTTGAATGGTAATATATTCCTGAGAGCTTTGGTGTGCATCCAAAAAAAGAAACAGAGGAAATGATAACAAATGCTGTTGAATGATAATGCATGGAGGGGATTGTAATCATTTTAATGAAGCAAAATATGATAGGATGACTGTAAAGCTGTTGTGCTCTGATGTAAACTATTACTTACTCTATTCAAAATAAAAACTTAAAAGAACAAAAAAAGTCATAATCATAACTGATATCAAAGCATCCAATGGAAAAAAAAAAAAATTAAACCCAAATGCATGAATTGCACTTTAACAGAATTGAAAGAGAAATAGACAACTCTACAATAATGGAACAAGACTGTAATGTACCACTTCCAATAAAGGATAGAAAACTTAGAAAAAAATTTTTTTAAGGCATAGAAGAATTAGACAACATAATACATGAAACTGACTGCATAGACATATATAGAACATTAGGATAGACTAATAGATTAAAAGAAATAAATTTAAAAACATCAAAATACTATAGGCTTATTCTCATATCACAGTAATGTAATATTATAAATTAAAAATGGGAAGAACAAGAAAAATATATAATATATTAAACCTGAATAACAATTCTCTGAAAAACTACTAGGTTTTAGAATAATTTCTTTTTAAGTTTTATTGTGAATTGAATGATAGTTTACATGAGGGAACATCAGACTTACACTCATCCTATTGTATTTCATTTCATTGCAATGATTACAATCCCCTGCATAAATCATCATTCAACAGTGTTTGCTTCTATTCCCTCTGTTTTTATTGTACTTTTTTAATGTACACCAAAACACTCAGAAATACACAATCATTCAAGCAACCAGAGGGCACACCCTCTAAGCAATCCTGCCCCCAGCCGTCAACACACAGTCCCTCTCCCTCCATGAATCTAGAGTCCTTAGGTGCTCTGTCTCTCCACATCATCATCTATGTCTCTATCACTGGCGTTGTCACTTCTTTGGGTAGGTGACACTCCACTATCCACACTCCACTATCACTCTTCTCCTAAATGGTCCCAGGGTCCTCTGGTCCTGTACTGTAAGATCAACCACTCACCCCTTTTTGCTACAACACTTCTACATTTACAGTTGTGATCATTGCAATTAGTCATGATAACAATTACTCACTATTGAATCATAAGAGTTTAATCGCCATCTCCTTTACCAGACCCTTCTAGACAGGATGAAACCACTCAGTGGGGATTCTGTCTTCCCCTGCATACTCTGAATCTAAACACCCACTTGAATACTTGTAAACCAGTGCTTTGTGCCTTTACAGGCCCCCCACCACCTCCATTTTAGGTAGACAATGTCTAAGTTACCCATCCTTATCAGCCCTGTGTGCAGAGGGGACGGGAATGTTCCTTCCCTCTTGGTTGGTATTTTAAGCTACTACATCCATAAGTATAGGTCAAGCTCATCAGATTGTATCAAATTATACTTATTTTCTTTAACTTTTTTTTCTTCTTTTTTTAATATTCCTCTTGTCGAGTTCTGATCATCTAGTCATAGAAGCTAGGTCAAATGGGTACCATATGCCAGTTTGGGAGTTCGTGTGCATCTCTCCTCGCTTCATATAGGCTGGATGCTTCACTCTCATCTCTATCCCTCCTTATCTGTGTCCTTGTCCATGGCTCAGGAATCCCCAGGTCTCCCCAGACTTTGGGTAAAACAGGTTTCACCATACTCCATCTCAATGGGCACCTATACATCGTGATTGAACTCAGCCCACATCTTCATTACTGTTTTTCCCCCATTTCCACTCACCAGTAGACCAACATATTTACCCACATGCTTGCATACCTGATCATGTACTTCCTTTGAGTTTTAGTCTCGGAAGGGGGTTTGTCCTGAAGGGAATTGAGTGCTTGTCTTGATGGCTCCTCAACGAACAACTTGCTTGTACTTGAGGTAGCCAATCAGACTGCCATTTTTATTTTTGTTTTTTTCCTACTAGTCTTTCCTTCAAGAAGTATCTTCTGTTCCTCTAGCTGCTCCAGGCTGGTCTGCTTGTCTTTTCAAGTGGAAATTTCCCACCTCAGAAGGCTCTGGATGGGGATCAGGATTCCACCTAAGGTCTTATACACTACAAAGGCTCCACAAGAAACCTCTTTCACTGGGGAAATTCTAGCATGCCTTTCCAGTATTCCAATCATTTATAGGCTGAATATGGGCTTAGACGCTTTCTATAATAATGTTCCAGAAACTCTTTTCTATCCCTTCAAGTGTCTATTTTTCAAAAGTAGGGAAGGGAAACAAATATTCATAAGACAGTCAAGCATCTTAACATTATTTCTCCTCTTTTACACATTCAGACTATGTCTATTGACACTATGCCCTGCATCACAGAGCCCTTTTATTCCAAGATTGAGCATACATCACTATTTTCCTCTGTCACATTTAGTCCATGCAAACCTGCCATAGTGTTCGCCTATCTACTTTGCTATTCAATCCCTTTTTCTCCCTTTTCTTGTATATTGCCTACTCTAACACCGAAACTTTGATGTGTCTATCCCACATCATGTGATCTACTGCTCCCCCAACACAATAAAAAAGAAACTTTTTTCTTCTTTCAGTGTGTATATATTTTATTAAGCTTTTATTAAAATGGTCTTATGAAATATTTGCTCTTTTCTGACTAATTTCACTCAGCATAATATTCTCAAGTTTCCTCCATGTTATTTGGCGCCTTGCAGATTCCTTATTCTTCTTTAAGGTATCATGATATTCTATTGTGTGTATATAACACAGTTTGTTTATTCAACCTTCCATTAATGGGTTGAATGTCTCCATCTTTTTAGTATTGTGAATAGTGAATGCTGCTATGAACATTGGTATGCATACATCTACTTGTGTTATGGCTCGTAGTTCTTGTGGATTTATACCAAGTAGTGGAATTGCTAGTTCATAAGGTATTTCTATTTCCAAATTTCCAAGGAAGCACCATGCTGTTTTCAAAGGTGGCTGGAACACTTTGCAATCCCACCAGCAATATAGGAGGGTCCCAGTCTCTCCACATCCTTGTCAACATTTGTTATCCTCTGATTTATTAAACCTCACTGATGTGAGATGATATCACATTGTTGTTTTCATTTGAATTTTATCCATGCACCTACAGGGAA
>NW_006409832.1:9546-10259 GCF_000296735.1 Chrysochloris asiatica | reverse complement strand
GAACTGCTGGCCTTAAGATTCACAGCCCGATTCGTAACCACTACGCTACCAGAGCAAAGATAATCATTAATAATTATCATTGTAAAGCTGTCCCACAGCATATTATAAAAAAGCATATAAGAATTTGTTTATGGCTCATTACCAGCTTCCAGACCAGTGTTGTTAGGCATCTAAATATTTTGAAAGGCTATCTTAATTATGTAGTCTTGGTGTGGCACTGTAGGTTAATTTGCCAGACTGCAAAACCGTTTGAACTGCATCGTCGGCGGTTCAAGCTCACAAGTGGCTCCGCGGAAACCCTATACAAGGTCGTTAATGGTCGGAACTAACTCGACTGCACTTAACAACAACACCAACAAACTTAATTATAAGGAGCTCTGGTAGCATAGTGGTTACGAATCGGGCTGCTAATCTCAGGGTCAGCAGTTGAAAACTATCAGCTGTTCCATGGTAGAAAGCTGAGGCTTTCTGACTCAGAAATTCTATGCAGGGCCACTATGAGTTGGAATCAACTCCATGGCACGTAACTACTACCACCATCTTAATTATAAATAAATTAAATATTTTATGAATATGTGGCTGGTTAAAAACATTTCAAAATACGTTCATGAGAAAAACACACCTGCCAGATCTTCTTCAGGATGAAGAATCCTTGTATCCTTCAAGTGTTTTTAGGAAAGGCAAAGAATCATTTCACCTGAGCATTCACCTAT
>NW_006409832.1:7671-8463 GCF_000296735.1 Chrysochloris asiatica | reverse complement strand
TATCAAGGTTCTACAGGTTGAATGTGGTTACATAGCTGGTGATTTAAAGGTGTGAATGAAACAAATATAAAAAATGTGATAGCATAGTAGATTTGCCCTTATATGTACAAAATTCAGAGTACACAAAAAAACAGGTCTGTAAATACACATTCTACTATTTTAATTAGCAAGGAAAATAAATAGTTTGTGCAACTCCAGAATAAAGTGTGCTCATAATATTTAAGATGTATTGAGCCTTTAGGCAAAAAGCCTACAATTCCTCTGTAGATATTATAAAACACAGGTTAACCCATCACCACTGAGAGTAATAATTTTGAAATACAACTTTAGAAAGCAAATGGGTTCTGGTAAAATAGATATTAAATTATTCATCCATCACCAATAAACCTTGTACTCTTCAAATATATAGAAAATAATATTTTTATCTATCAATTTATTGAAATTCTGAGATATATTCTGGTTGTGTAGAATAAAATACTCATTTTAACTAAAACAGAAAATTCAAAATTTCATAGTGCACAACTTGATAATATAAATAACTAGTGACTTCCATAATTAATAGCCATGTAAATTACAAGTAAATAAATATAATAAAAGCCATTTTTTATGATTGAGAACTTGAGGATCCATTGTGGAAAATTTGGTGAATGTATGAATCAACAGTCAGTCATTCCATCACAAATTCTGGTAAGAACCTCATTGTTTTGTTTTTTTAACAAATCCCTAAAGTTTTGAAATACATTTTTGTGAAAAGAAAACTTTTATAATTGACAAACTCCAAGAGTAAAAATT
>NW_006409832.1:5683-7170 GCF_000296735.1 Chrysochloris asiatica | reverse complement strand
CACTGAACAACAAAAACAACAATAAGATTTTAGGAATTGGCCAGAATTATGACAGCTACTGATGACAATCAGGGTAATGGAGCAACATAAGAAAGATTTAAAAGAACTAAAGAGGACAGAGGTGAAAGTGTTGTTGTTGTTAAGTGCCGTGGAGTTTGTTCTGACTCATAGCGACCCTGTACAGGGTTTCTGAGTCTGTAAATCTTTACAGGAGTAGAAAGCCTCGTCTTTCTCTCGTGGAACAGCTGGTAGTTTCGAACTGCTGACCTTGCGGTCCGTGGCCCGATTCGTAACCACTACGCTAGTAGGTGATAGCAAAATAAAGCTTTTGTTTTTTTAACGAAAGGGATGATGGAGGTGTTAGAAGAAGAGAACTCCAAATGAAACATTTCATAGTGTAACAATGGTGCGACTTAGATCAAACTTCTGGAGTCATGATATGGCACTGGACTCCTAATCACAAGATTGGTGTTTCCAACCCACCTATTACTTCTCAGGCAACTTATAAAGGATCTCTATGATTTAGAGCCAACTTGATGGCATTTAATAACAACAAGGCCATGATATTAAATAACAAGTCTATAGACCTCCACTTCTCCCCACCCCACCCCGATGTATCTCTAAAATAATGAGTGGCTACAAGAATATACAGAAGAATCATACGTGAACAAATATCTGGGACCTAAGAAATTCACACATTGTACTGTATTGTTGAGGAAGTATAAAAACTGGACAACTCCGAAGGCTGCCATTAGAGAGTTCAATCAAGATGTTATTATGAGAAGTTTATAGCTGATAATGTGACAGAATCAAAAGGTCGGTTTAAACCACAAGTTCAACGATTCAAAATCACTAGTGGCTCCTCGAAGGACCTCTGGTAGCTTAGTGGTTATGAGTCAGACTACTAACCTCAAGGCCAACAGTTCGAAACTACCAGACATTCCACAGAGAGAAAGATGAGGCTTTGTAGAAAACCCTATGAAGGGTTACTATGAGATGTAAGTGCCTCTAGGGCATACCAGCAGCTGCAGCTTTTCCTTGAAAACCCTATGCAGGATCACTGTGTGTTGGAACAGACTCGATGGCACTCAACAGCAGCAAAGTGACAGGTTGTTGAATGTCAAGTTAAAACAAGTGTGGATTGATATTTGCTTTTTTAAGTGCTATCAAGTTGCCTCTGACCCATTGTGCCCTGTATGAGGTTTCTAAGGAGCAGCAGGTGAACTTGAACCACTGACTTTGTGCTTCAAACAGAACTCCAAGATACATATAACATAATTTAAAAGGACTAATTATAAAGAGAAGAGTAAAAGAAGCTAGACATTAATGAATCAGGATTTTAAAAATGATATTATAAAAGAGTAACAAAATCATTTATGCAACTCCATTTGCATTTGGAGATGAAAGATAAAAAACAGAATACAGCATATATGGGGAACATAGTATCAATATAAGAGCAAAGAGAATGAAGACTAAAAGTAATCTTA
>NW_006409832.1:4768-5370 GCF_000296735.1 Chrysochloris asiatica | reverse complement strand
TTAATTTTTAATTCTTTTTTTTTTTTTCATTTTAGGGACAACAGATGAGTAAACTATATAAAAAATCATCTATACTAACATCTTAAAATACCAGAATAAAATAATCTTGTGGCTTTAAACTACAAATTAAAGTATGTTCACATTGAGAAGAGGCTGACAATAAAAATATTTTATTATACACTATGCGTTAGAATGTAAGTAATTATAAATGGTCATGTGTTGAAGTCATAACATGCTGTTGGGCAATTTCAAGAAATGTGCATCCTTATAGAAGCCAGTTTTGAATAGTCCTTATACCAACTTAGAAATTAATATGTGGAATATCAGTGGGATAAACATTGGATTAATTTAATCAGAAAGTTACACTGAATACTCAAAAGGAAGGAACAGAATAAAACAAGTAAGTTTCAAAGGATATAGCAAAATAAAATAAATATGTTGCAGACTGTGTAAAACTTGTCAGAAGTTCGAGGCCCATTGGGCCTAAGTGTTGCAGACAATGCAGGACACAGGCTCTGAGGAACAGATTCTGGCCACTGGGCAGTCATAACAAATTGTTTTTTCATCTTTGTGTTCAGTTATGTTTTATTAATTCCAAACAT
>NW_006409832.1:3243-4427 GCF_000296735.1 Chrysochloris asiatica | reverse complement strand
CTGGAAAATTACTGATGTTAGCTGTACCTTGTCTTAGTCCCTCCCAGCTTGGTGTGAAGCTCCTCCCCTAAATAAAATGGAGACACAGGCCGGCCCAGGTGTGCATTACAGGCAGGCGGTGAAAGTGTGCAGTACAGATTGGATAACGGGCTGTGCGGCTGACTAGGCATGTGTTATTGACCAGATATTAAGGGGTGCGTAATGCCCGCTTAGCTAAGATGTTTACCATACTGAACCTTACTGCCCTTATGGCTAATATGTTCACCACCCCAGAGCTTCCAGACACCAGTAATGCAACTATCCTGATTTCGGGGTGCCTCTGTGTATTCTTTTGCTAACCCTTTCGCTGCCAGCTATCTCCTCATTGTGCACCAAACACTCGTGAACAACACAACTATGTCGAGGCCAGTCCCCGACATAAATATACTTCTTAAGTGATATAAATTGAAGCATCAAATTTCAAAATAAATGATTATCATTGACAGGATAAGACTTATGTAGCAATTAAGAAAGTCAACAACAGAGAGAAAAATTCTTAAAGGTAAATTTCCAAATAAAATAATTAATAACCATATTTTTGTTGGTATAAGAGCAGATAAATTTTTTCTCCCTGTGTGCAGATTGAAATCACAACTGCATGTAGAGTTTTGTGAAGTTCTGATGCAATTTTTATTCAAACTGTTTTGTCATCAATTGGTAGAGTAGGATAAGCATTAGACTGGCAATCACAAGGTTGGCAATTCAAACCCACTAGCAACTCTTGGAAACCCTAAGTAGAGTCACTATGAGTCTGAACTTACTCTGTGGCACTTAACAACAATAAGTATTTGTATTATAACTCTGATGGATCAGGATGCAAAGAAGTTACCTATATTAATTAAAATTGTCAAATTTTACCTCCATTATATTAATTTTTCAGCCAGTAAGTAAAAAGAATTTATGCAAAAATGAGAACAAAACTATATTTTATACAATTACCTTGGAAATAAATTATAGAAGCAATGAGAATAAAGAAGAAGAAGATAATATGCTGTTTTCTACTAACTAATCCATGACCTTTCATTTTGTTATACTACAATGCTTTACAGGTTGCTTTGATACTGAAATATATAACATTGGTTTCAAATTATCAGAAGGGTTACCTATGGTGGACAGATTTCAGTGGGGCTTCTAGGCTAAATCAG
>NW_006409832.1:0-669 GCF_000296735.1 Chrysochloris asiatica | reverse complement strand
TATATAGGACCTGAGATGGAATCCTGAGTCCCATCCAGAACTTTCTGAGGTGGGACATTCTAACTAGAAAGGACAAGAAGACCAGCCTGAAACAGCTAGAGTGACAGAAGATACTTATTCAAAAAAAGATCATCAGGAAAAGCCAAAACAAAAATATCTGTATGACTTTCTACTTCAAGAATATGCAAGCTGTTTGCCAGGAAACCATCAATGCAATCAATCAAGTTCCTTCAGGACAAACCCGCCCCTAAGATTAAAACTCAAAGGGAACACATGAGTAGGCATGTAAGCTTACTGGTGACCACATTGGTCTACTGGTGAGTTGAAGAGAGGGAAAGACCACAATGAAGAAATGGGCTGACTTCACCCATAGTCCATTGACTTCTGTTGACCTGGACATGAAAGAGAGTAGAGGAAGGACTGGTTGTTCCAAAGTGTGGTGAGATAGAGAAATACATGAGCCCCTGGACAAGGACATAGTCACAGAGTGCTAGAGATGAGAGTGAAGCATCCAGCTGATAAGAAGTGATGGGAGAGAGATGAACACCAAAACTTACAGATAGTTACATTTGCCCTACACTCGATGGCTTGATAATCAGAAATTGACTACAGAAAGCTAAAAAAACAACAAAAACAATTTTTGATAAAGGAAACAATGGTAAATTGCTA
>NW_006409831.1:21274-22185 GCF_000296735.1 Chrysochloris asiatica | reverse complement strand
GTCACCTCTCTTTGGAATGGGCACAAATACGAATCTCTTCCAATCAGTCAGCCAGATAGCTGTCTTCCAAATTTCTTGGCAGAGATGAGTGAGTGCCTCCTGTGCCGCCTCACTTTCTTGAAATATTTCAATTTTTATTCCTTCAATTCCTGGTGCCTTGTTCATTGCCAATTCCTTCTATTCATCTTAGATTCCTCCTTCAGTATCATTGGCTCTTGAGCATATGCTACCTCTACAAACAAATGAACATTAACCATTTCCTTTTGTTACAGTTAATCTGTATATTCCTTCCATCGTCTCTTGATGCTTTCTGCATTATTAAATAATTTTCCCAGAGAATCTTTCAATAACAAAAGTTGAGGCTTGAATTTTTTCTTCAGTTCCTCCAGCTTGAGAAATGCTGAGCGTGTTCTTCCTTGTTAGTATTTGGTGATCGTTGCACAATTTATTGTAATATTTGGCTTTATCTTCTCAAGCTGATCTTTGAAATTTTCTGTTTATCTCTTGGACTTCCTCATTTCTACTATTTGCTTTAGCATCTCTACACTGGAGAGAAATTTCAGTGTCTCTTCTGACTTCTATTTTGACCTTTTCCTTCTTTCTAGTCTTCTCAATGACGTTTTTCTTTCTTCATGTATTATGTTCTTGATGTCATCACTCAACTCTTCTGGTCTTGGGTCTTTAGTGTTTAATGTATCAAATCTGTTCTTCAGATGATCTCTAAATTCAGATGGGATATAATCAAGGTCATATTTTGGGTCTCATGGTCTTGTTTTCATTCATTCTCTTCAGCTTCAGTTTGAATTTGTATATGAGTAATTGATGTTCTGTTCCACAGTCTGTTCCTGGCCTTGTTTTAACTGATGATATGGAGCTTTTCCATCGTCTCTTTCCACATATGTAGTCAATTT
>NW_006409831.1:19488-20479 GCF_000296735.1 Chrysochloris asiatica | reverse complement strand
AACTTGAGGGGCTCATTTTCTGGCACTATATCTGACAGTGTTTCTCTGCTATTCATAAGGTTTTCAGTGACTAAATATTCTGAAGTAGTTCATCACTCTTTCTTCTTAATCTGTCTTTGTCTGGAAGCTCATCTGAAACCTGTCCATCATGGGTGACCCTGCTGGTATTTAAAATACTGGTGGCATAGCTTTCAGAATCACAGTTACTCACAAGATGCCACAGTAAGACAAACTGAAAAATGAGTGGCTATTAGAGAGATGGAAATCAAAACAACAATGAGATATCGTCTCACACCAGAAATAACAGCAAAGATCAAAGAGGAAAATAAATGCTGGTGAGGATGTGGAGAGACTGTGACACTCCTACATTGTTGGTGGGATTGCAAAATGCCCAACCACTCTGGAAAGCAATATGGTGCTTCCTCAGAAGTTTGAATGTAGAAATACCTTATGACCCAGCAATACTTCTACTTGGTATTTTCCCACAAGAAATATGAGCCATAACTTGAGTAGATATATGCACACCAATGTTCTTAGTAGCGCTATTTACAATAGCAAAAAGATGGATATAGCCTAAGGGCCCATCAATTTAAGAATGGTTAAACAATCTGGCACATACACAAAATGGAATGCCATGCTACCTTGAAGAACAACAAGGAAGCTTCAAGCCATCCCATAACATGGAAGAACCTTGGGGACATTATGCTGAGTGAAATTAGTCAGTCACGAAAGGAGAAATACTATATAGGACCATTATTGTAAAAGAGTAAGAAAAAGAACCTACACTAAAAGGGGAAAAAATATTATATACATATTTTCTGATCACCAGGATTTATGGGATGAGAGGGGTGGAGGGGGGGAAGGTAAGATAGAACACAAGGTAGAGAATAGACACAGTATAGCTTAGATGGTGGGGTGCTGTTGTGCAATACACAAACAAGGGGAGGGGAATGGAAGAAAAAGCTGATGGGACAACAGTTAGGCAGGTTTG
>NW_006409831.1:16686-17972 GCF_000296735.1 Chrysochloris asiatica | reverse complement strand
GGGGGGGCGGGCCTATGTGGTGTACCCTTTGGTTATTTGATAATGCATGGAGGGGATTGTAATCATTGCAATGAGGTGAAGTGCAATAGGATGAATGTAGGGCTTATGTTCTCACATGTAAACCTCACAATAAAAACTTTGAAAAAAAAAAAGGCAATTGTTATATTTCTCTAAGAATATATACAAATGGCCAAAAAACACATTGAGAAAAGTTCAACATCATTAGTCATCAGAGAAATACAAATTGAAACAACAATGAGTTAACTCATATCAAGTGCATGCACAACAAAACAAAATATTGCTTGGTTCTGAAGCCTCCTCACAATTGTTTTTATGTTGGAGTCCATTGATGTTACCACTGTGTAAATCTATCTCATTGGTAATTTTCCTCTTTTTCACTGAGCCTTCATTTACCAAGTATGATGTAATTCTTCTGGATTGGTACCTCTTGATAACATAGCCAAAATATAAGAGACAAAATCTCACCATTCTCACTTTAAAGGAATACTTTTGTTTTACTTATTCCTAGACAGCTTTTTGCTCTTCTGGCAGTCTATGGTACTTTCAATATTTTTTATCAACACCATAATTCAAATTCCCCAATTCTTTTCCAGTCTTCCATATTCATTGTCCAATTTTCACATGTTTATGAGGCAACTGAAAATATCATGACTTTAGTCAGTAAGTCATGGTCTTAAGAGTCCTTAAAGTGACCTCTTTGCTTTTTACCACATCAATGAGACGTTTTGAGGCAGATTTGAGAAATACAATGTCAGTTTGTCATATTGTGGCTGCTTGTATGTTGCTGTAATGCTGGGATCTATGCCATTGATATTTTAAATACTAGGAGGGTCACCCATGTTAGATAGGTTTGAACTGAGCTTCCAGATGAAGACAGACTAAGGAGAAGGAGAGAAAGGATGTTTCTGAATATTTAGTCACTGAAAACCTAATGAGTAGCAGTTGAATACTGTCAGCACCAGCTTATTGAATATTGAAATATGATGAAGAGAACCAGAATGTTGTCAGATATAGTGCTAGAAGATGAGCCATCAGCTGGAAGGCACTCAAAATATGACTGTGGAAAAGCTGCCTCCTCAAAGTAGATTTAACCATGAGGATGCAAATGGAGTAAAGTCTTTGGGACCTTCATTTGCTGATGAGGCACAATTCAGATTGAGGAGAAACAGCTGTAAACATTCATTATTAACCAGAACATGGAATGTATGCCATATTAACCAAGGAAAATTGGAAATTGTAGGAAATAAGATGGAATACATAAACAT
>NW_006409831.1:13791-14987 GCF_000296735.1 Chrysochloris asiatica | reverse complement strand
TCTCAAGTTGGGGGAACCGAAGAAAAAATTCAAGCCTTGACTTTCGTTATTGAACGATTATCTGGGCAAATTATTGAATGATGCAAAATGCATCAAGAAAAGATGGAAGGAATACACAGAGTGGCTGTACAAAAAGGAAATGGTTAATGTTCAACCATTTCAAGAGGTAGCATATGATTAAGAGTCAATGATATGAAGGAGGAAGTCCAAGGTACATTGAAAGAATTTGACACCAGGGATTAATGGAATAAAAAATGAAATATTTCAAGAAAATGAGGGGGCACAGGAAGCACTCACTCATCTCCGCCAAAAAAATTGGAAGACAACTAACTATCTGGCTGACTGATTAGAAGAGACCCGTATTTGTGCCCTTTCCAAAGAGAGAGGACCCAAAGGAATACGGAAATCATCGGACAATGTTTTTTTATATCCTAAGTGAGTAAAGTTTTACTAAAGGTAATACAGAAATGGCTGCAAGCATACATTGACAGAGAACATCCAGAGGTTCAAGCAGATTCAGAAGAGGCCTTAGAATGAGGGATATCATTGCTGATGTCTTGGCTGAAAGCCGAAAATATCAGAAAGATGTTTACCTCTGCTTTATTGACTATGCAAAGGCTTTCAATTGTGTGGATCATGAGAAGCTATGGACAAATTTTGGAAGTATGTGTATTCCAGAACACTTATTTGTGCTCATGAAGAATCTGTACATGGAACAAGAGGCAGTTGTTCGAACAAAAATGGGATCACTGAATGGTTTAAAATTAAGAATGAAGTGTGAGAGGGTTGTATTCTTTCACCATATTTATTCAACCTGTATGCTGAGCAAATAATCTGAGAAACTGGGTCCTATAAAGAATAATGTGGCATCAGGATTGGAGGAAGACTCGTTAACAAACTGTGATAAGTGTATGATACAACCTTGCTTTCTGAAAGTGAAGAGGACTTAAAATATTTACTGATGAAGATCAAAGAGCACAGCCTTCAGTACAATGTGTCCTTCTACTGTGCATAAAGTCACTATGAGTCTGTATTGACCCAATAGCACCTAACAACAACAACCTACTCTTCAGTCTTAAATTGATAAATTATGCAGTCCAGATGTAATTATTGTTGACTGGAATGCAAAGTTCAAAAACAAAGAGGAAGCATCATTAGTTGGAAAATTTGGCCTTGGTGACAGAAATGATGCTGGA
>NW_006409831.1:10295-11686 GCF_000296735.1 Chrysochloris asiatica | reverse complement strand
TAGTGAATAAGGAAGACTGTAGAAGAATTGATGCCTTTGAGTTGTGGTGTTGTAGGACAGTATTGAAAGTGCATGGGCTTCCAGAAGAACCAATAAATCTGTTTTGGGAGAAGTGCAGCCAGAGTGCTCCTTAGAGGTCAAGATGGCCAAATTTTGTCTCTCATACTTTGCACATATTGTCAGATGGGACCATCTCTAGAGGAGGATATCATGTTTGGTAAGATGGCGGGTCAGAGAAAAAGAGGAAGACCCCCACCGAGATATTAACTAAGTGGTAGCATCGATATTCTCAAGCGTGGCAACAGTAGTGATGTTGTCCCAGGATCGGGCAATGTTTCATTCTGCTGTGTATAAGGTCCCTATGGGTCGGCACCCACTCGATGGCACCTAACAACAACATAGCATAGTGGGTAAGAGTCAGACTGCAAACCTCAAGTGCAGCAGTTTGAAACTACCAGCTGTTCCACTGGAGAAAGATGAGGCTTTCTGCTCCCATAAAGATTTACAACATCATAAATCGTATATATGGTCACTATGAGTCATAACCTACTACACAGCACACCAATACCACCATATACCTATCAATATCACAAACAATTACTTGTGCTTTATTGACTCTACAAAGGCTGTTGTGTGTGTGGATCATGACAAGCTATGTATATCATTGTAGAGTAGATATTCTAGTATACTTAATTTTGCTTATGTTGAACCTGTGCATAGACCAAGAGGCAGATGTTCAACAGAAAAACGAGATACTAGATGGTTTAAAATCAGAAAAGACGTTTGCCAGAGTTGTATTTTTTTAAATCTTGCTTATTCAGTCTATATGCTGAACAAATAATCAGAGAAGCTGGATTTTGTGAAGAAGATCATTGAACCAGAGTTGGAGGAAGCCTCATTAACAACCTTTGATATTCAGATGATGCAACCTTGCTTACTGAAGGAGAGGGGGACTTAAAACACTTACTGATGATGAACACAGACCATGGCTTCAGTGTGGCTTGAAACTCAATGCAAAGAAACCAAAAATCCTTACAACTTGTCTAATAGTATTGTGATAAATGGAGAAAAGATTAAAGTTGTCACATACTTCATTTTGCTTGGATCCACAAATCAACATTCATGGAAGCAGCAGTCAAGAAATCAAATGACATATTTCACTAGGCAAATCTTCTCTACAAGAAGTCATTAAAGTTTTCAAGAACAAAGGTATTAGATTGAAGACTATAGTGTGTCTGACCCAAGCCATGGTCACCAATAAAGAGGAAGATTGACATCATGGCAGAAGCAGTGAGCTTAAGCATAATAGCAGTTAAAAGAATGGTGCAGGACTAGGCAGTGTTTCATTCTGTTTTCTGAACCAGCTTGAGGGCACCTAACAACAACAATTC
>NW_006409831.1:7766-8865 GCF_000296735.1 Chrysochloris asiatica | reverse complement strand
CTATGAGTCGGTTCCGACTCGATGGCACCTGACAACAACAACAACAATATATGCCCACCACAAACAAACACCTAATTCATTGTCAACAGGATGATGTAGGGTCAGTACAAATATATACCTACCCACTCAACCAAACTGCCATGCAGTTAATTTTTAGTCATACTTGATGCAAATCATTACTGTCACAACTTTCTTCCACAGAACAACTGATGGGTTAGAACCACTGATCTTGCGGTTATTAGCTCAATGCTTAAGCAACAGCACCATAATACATAAAATCAGCAAAATAGGTAATAACAAGTGTTGATGAGTAATTAAGTAATATGAATAGACTGTAATCCTTATACCTTACAGGTGGAATTGTGAAATGGTACAGTTATTTGGAAACTAAACGCAGAGTTTGTTATGACATATATTGTGCCACCCTCCACACCCACCCCAAGAAAGAGATGTTCAAGTCCAAAATACATTGTGTGCTTTAAAATGGTTATTGCTATATTATTAATAGCTCAATAATATCAGAAACATACATGAAAATACTAAGTAGAGAATAAAAATCACTTATGAAGTCACTATCCAAAGATAATCACTTTGTCTCTTCAATGAGAAAAATTAGGCAGGTTTTAGAATCACTAAAAGCTGCTCCCAAATTCTGTCCTTATGCATGCAACCTAGGCTAAGTTATTTAACTTTTCTGATGTGTTTATTTTTTTGTTTTTGTTTTGGTAAATCTGTAAATGGATTAGTCAGGATGGGATAATCTGTGTTACAAATCAATATTGAAATTTAACTTCACAAATATAAAACCTAAAACTAAATCCACAACTATCCAGTTGATTCTGACTCATGGTGACAATATACAGAGTTTCTCAGATGATAATTCTTCCGTGGAAAAGCAGCTGGTAAATTTGAACCACTTACCTTATGCATATGCCCTCTATTCTTATCAGCTGGACACTTCATTCTCCACTTTAGTCCTCTGTGGCTATGTTATTAACTCTGGGCCCAAGATTCCCCAGGGCTTGCCACACTACTGGCCAACCAGATCTCCACCCGGGCTCACAGGAGTCTATTGAACGTTGTAGGGCTTAGCTTGCAG
>NW_006409831.1:5608-6214 GCF_000296735.1 Chrysochloris asiatica | reverse complement strand
ATAAGTCCTTTGTTTCTCTGGTTACATTTATTCCTAGATATTTCATCCTTTGGGTGGCTATTGTAAATGGTATTGCTTCCCTAATGTCCTTTTCAGCAATGTCAATTTTGATATAGAGGAATACAACTGATTTTTTATATATTGATCTTATATCCTGAAAATTTTCTGAATAGTTCAATGATGTCTAGTAGCTTTTTTACTGGGTCTTTGGGGTTTTTTACATTTGGATCATATCGTCTGCAAATAGAGAAAGTTTTACTTCCTCTTTTCCAATTTGGATGCATTTAATTTCCCTGTCTTGCCATATAGCTCTTGCTAAGCCTTCCAGCACAATATTGAATAGGAATAGTGACAAAGGCATCCTTGTCTGCTTCCTGTTTGCCGAAGGAATGGTTTCAGTTTCTCACCATTAAGAGTACCATACGCTGTTGGTTTTATAAATATGCTCTTAATTATGTTGAAGAATTTCCCTTCAATTCCTACTTTGCTGAGTGTTTTTATCAGAAATGGTTGTTAGATTTTGTCAAATGCCTTTTCTGCATCAATCAATATGATCATGTAGGTTCTTTTCTTTTTTCTTATTTATATGGTGGATTATGTTGATCG
>NW_006409831.1:2878-3732 GCF_000296735.1 Chrysochloris asiatica | reverse complement strand
AATGAAGTCCTTAACAACTTCAATCTTTTCTCCATTGATAAGAATATTTTTTACTGGTCCAGTGGTGAGGATTTTTGTATTGTTTATATTGAGATGTAATCCATACCTATGGCTGTGCTCTTTGATGTTCATCAGTAAATGTTTTAAGTCCTCTTCACTTTCAGCAAGCAAGGTTGTATCATCTGCATATCAAAAGTTGTTAATGAGTTTTCCTCCAATTCTGATGCCATGTACAGAAATGGCCAAGGTTTTTCTTTCTATAACCCAGTTTCTCAGATTATTTGCTCAGCATACAGGTTGAATAAGTACGGTGAAAAAATACAACCTTGTCTCACACTGTTCTTAATTTTAAATCATTCAGTATTCCCATGTTTTGTTTGAACAACTGCCTCTTGGTCTATGTACAGATTCCTCATGAACAAAATTAAATGTTCCGGAATACTCATATTTCTCAATGTTGTCCATAGCTTGTCATTATTCACACAGTCAAAGCCTTTATGTAGTTAATGAAGCGTAAGTTAACATCTTTCTGATATTCTCTGCTTTCAGCCAAGATCCATTGGACATCAGCGATGATATCCCTTGTTCCACAGCCTCCTCTGAATCTGGCTTGAATATCTGTATTTTACCTTCAGTAAAACTTTACATGCATCGGATATTAAAGAGATTGTTTGATGATTTTCACATTCCATTGGATCATCTCTCTTTGTAATGGGCACAAATATGGATCTCTTCCAATCAGTCAGCCAAATAGTTGTATTCCAAATTTCTTGGCAGAGATGAGTGAGTGCCTCCTGTGCCAACTCACTTTCTTGAAAGTTTTCAATTTTTATTCCACAATTCCTGGTGCCTTG
>NW_006409831.1:0-1098 GCF_000296735.1 Chrysochloris asiatica | reverse complement strand
TGCTTTCTTTGTTCTGTGTGTCTTCTTTTGCTGAATTCATGTTCTTTGTGGGGTTTTTTGTGTGTGTGTGTGTGCGTTTCCTCATAATTTTAATGTTTCCATGTTCTTCTTGGATTTTCATTTTCTTGGTTTGTTATGAAGTGTCCATTTTCTTTGAGGTTACCTTATAGTCCATTAAATTTTCCCTCCGTTTAGTGACGTCTATTTTATCCTGTAATCTACCTGACCTTCTCACCATCTGGATCTCTGTTCCTACATGTTTACCTTCCTTTACATTGTAATTGTTTTGATCATAGAGTGACCTCCCAGATTCTCTGAGTTTGTTCTTACAATTTTGTTCTGTTCTCGACTCTTTCTTCTGTTGATTTAGTTCTGGGAGGTGCTGCCACGTATGTCAATCTCTGGTTGCTCTCTGTACTTGTTGGTTCTCAGTCCACAGAACTCCTTTTAGGATGTTTTGTAGCATATGGTTGGCTTTGGCAAAATCCTTTAGCTTTGTTTATCCTGGAATGTTTTGATTACACCATCGTATTTGATTGATAGCTTTGCTGGATAGAGGATTCTTGGTTAGCAGTTGTTATTTTTTTCTTTCAGGGTTTTATATATGTTTCCCCATTGCCTTCTTGCCTGCATGGTTTCTGCTGAGAGATACGAATTTAATCTGACTTTTCTGACTTTGTATGTAACATTTTTGTTTTCCATAGCTGCTTTCATGAGTGTCTCCTTATCTTTGATTTTGGAGAACTTGATTATGATATGTCTTGGTGATTTTCTTTTGGGGTCTATCCTTCGTGAGGTTCATTGAAATTCTTGAATGTTTATCTTTTCACTTTTCAGGATGTTAGAGAAATTTTCTTCCAGCAGTTCTTCAACTATTTCTTCTGTGGGCTTGTGTGATTCTTCTTGTTGTGAAATACTGATAATTCTTAAGTTATTCCTCTTCATATTGTCCAACATGGATCTTAGACTTTCTTCAGATTTTTTTTTTTTATCTTCCTTTCTGTTTATTATACTAATCTTAGTGGTATTGATAGATTTGTCTTTCAGTTTACTAGTTCTGCCTTCCATCTCTTCTATTCTATTCTTTTGCCCTTTCAG
>NW_006409830.1:15291-22118 GCF_000296735.1 Chrysochloris asiatica | reverse complement strand
TTTGACCTTTAATCTGTTTTTGTCTCTGTGTGTAAAATGTGTCTCTTGCAGGCAGCGTATTGAAGGATCTTACTTTCTTATCCATCCTGCCACCCTCCATCTCTTAGCTGGTGCATTTAATCCGTTTACATTCAGTGTAATTATCAATAAGTATGGATTAGTTGCTGCCATTATGTTTGTTTTTTGTGTGTGTGGTGTTACTGTTTTCTTTGTTTTGCGTGTCTTCCTGTGCTGAGTTCATGCTTTTTGTGTTCTTTCTTGTGAGTTTCCTCATAGTTTTAATGTTTCCATGTTTTCTTGGATTTTCATTTTCTTGAAATGTTGTGAAGTGTTCATTTTCTTTTAGGTTATCTTATATTCCATTAACGTTTCCCTCCATTTAGTGCAGTCTGTTTTATCCTGTAATCTACCTGACCTTCTCACCACCTGGATCTCTGTTCCTATGTATTTACTTTCTTTCATATTGTAGTTGTTTTGACCATAGACTGATCTCCCATATTCTATGAGTTTGTTCTTAGAGTTTTGTTCTGTTCTCGACTCTTCCATCTGGAGATTTAGTTCTGGAAAGTGCTGCCATGTATGTCAATCTCTGATTGTTGTCTGTTCTTGTTGGTTCTCAGTCCACAGAACTCCTTTTAGGATGTATTGTAGCACAGGGTTGGCTTTGGCAAAATCCCTTTGCTTTTGTTTACCCTGGAATGTTTTGGTTACACCATCATATTTGATTGATAGCTTCACTGAATAAAGGATTCTTGGTTGTCAGTATTTTTTCTTTAAGGGTTTTACATATGTCTCTCCATTGCCTTCTTGCCTGCATGGTTTCTGCTGAGAGATCCAAGCTTAATCTGACTTGCTTGGCTTTGGATGTAACACTTCTCTTTTCTCTAACTGCTTTCAGGATTGTCTCCTTATCTTTGGTTATGGAGAGCTTGATTATGATATGTCTCAGTAATTTTCTTTTGGGGTCTATCCTTCCTGGGGTTTTTGAGCTTCTTGAATGTTTACCTTTTCACTTTTCAGGATGTTATTTTTTCCAGCAGTTCTTGAACTATTTCCTCTGTGGACTTGTGTGATTCTTCCTGTTCTGGAATGCCGATAATTCTTAAACTATTCCTCTTCATGTTGTCCAACATGAATCTAATACTTTCTTCAGATTTTATTTTATCCTTTTTTCTGCTTGCTATTCTATCTTAGTGGTATTGAGAGATTTGTCTTCTAGATTTGTCTCACTAGTTCTGCCTTCCATCTCTTCTATTATACTTCTTTGCCATTTCAGTGTATTGTCTATTTCTGATATTCTATTATTGATCATTTGGACCTCTTTCTGTCGGTTTTGAATTGTTTCCAATGCTGTATCTATCTTATTTGATTGTTCCTGCAGTGCTTTCCTGACTTCTTCCTTATTTTTCTCAACTCCATTTTAAAGTGTTTTGAAATATTTTATAATCATTTTTCTGAATTCCTTCTCATGCATTTCCAAAGCCTGCCCACCTTCCAGAATGGAGTCCAGGTCTACCTCTAGGTCATTTGTCTCAGACATTTTATTTTGTTTCTGGACATGTGCTGATATGGTCATCTCTTTTTGCTTTTTGGGCATGTTTAGTGTTTAGCTGTGGCCTTAACACTTAATTGAGTGTGTGTTTTGGTATTTTTTATGCTTTCTGATTGCCTTCTGGTAGATGTAATCAGGGCGTGGGTTTCCTTTTCACTTTTCTTATTGCTTAACTTAGAGTAACTTTTGCAGGTATTGTCTGCCTCCCTGGTGTATGGCAGTTGGCATTGGTTCTTGTCTGAATTGTGGGGCTTTATAGGGTGTAATTGTATCTTAACTATATGGCAGCAATTGCTGTCTCTTCTTGGGTAATATATATAGAGAAAGAGCCCCCTATAGGTAAACAAAATACAATAGAACTAAAGGGGAAAAAAATAAAAACAAAAACAGGTCTATAATCATGGAAAAAAGGAGAAGAGAGAAAAAAAAATCTGTAGCATAATATGAGTATGACTTTAATGTCCTCGTTAAGCTTTTTGCTTTCAAGGCTGTCTGATAAATTTCAAGATGCCACTGTTATGTTGTACCTCAGGATTTAGTATTCAGCCTGTTTTGTTTTTAAACTCTTTCCCTCTCCACTCCCCTTGTTCTGGCATTTTCCCTATTGATAAACAATTCAATGCTGGCTGTGGCTGTTTTAAGCTGCCTGTTTGTGGTATAGTGGTTACAAATCAGGCTACTAACCCCAAGGCTGGCAGCTCCAAACCACCAGCTCTTCTGCAGGAGAAAGACTAGGCCCTCTGCTCCCGCAAAGATTCACAGCCTCAGAAACACTGTGCAGGGTCACTATGAGTTGGAACCAACCCCATGTCACCCAAAAAGCAAGAAGGCATGTCTCTCTAAATGCTGAGAGAATCTGTGTGCATGCTTGGTGGAAGAATCCTCCAGTGGTGGGTTTGGGGGGTATCCACACGCTAATGAACACCGCCCCCCCCCCCCCCCCTCCCCCCATAAGAAAAAAGAACGCCGCCCAAAAACAAAAAAAAAAAAAAAAAAAAAAAAAAAAAAAAAAAAAAAAAAACAATCAGAACAAAGCAAAACCAAATCAAGAATATTGTCACCTTTCATCCAAGGTTCCCATGGTCATTAATTCCTGGTGGGTTTGTTCTCCCCAGCTTGGTCTTGACGTTTGGTCTCACTCAAGATGCCCTCTGGACTGCTGTGCCCGGCATATTCTAAAGTGTGATATTTCTTACTTCTGCTATAAGTTCCACTAACTACAAGCCTTCAAACTTTTAAAATATGTGGTTCAGAGTTTTGGAGCTCTCCCCTGAACCTGCTTTATCTGGTATTCTTTGGTATTGCTGACGACAATCTTCCCTGAACCTCTACCCTGTCCGCCAGCAAGCCCTTCCATCTTCTTTTGATGTTTTCTGCATCATTCAATATGTTTTCTATAGAATCCTTTAATATTTCAAATTGAGGCTTGAATTTTTGCTTAAGTTCTTTAAGTTTTAGAAATGTTGAGTGTGCGCTTCCCTTTTGATTTTCTAACTACAGTCTTTGCACATTTCATTATAAATTTCACTTTGTCTTCTTGAGCTGCCCTTTGAAATTTTCTATTCTGCTCTTTTATCTCCCATTTTCTCCATTTGTTTTAGGATCTTTACACTGGAAAGCAAGTTTCAGAGTCTCTGCTAACATCCATTCTGGTATTTTTCTTCTTTCTTCTCTTCATAATGACTTTTGCCTTCTTATATCATCCCACAACTCTTCTGGTCTTTGGTCATTTGTGTCTAGTTCATCAAATCTATTACTGAGATGATCTCTAAATTCAGGTGGGATATTTTCAAGGTTATATTTTGGTGCCTGTGGGCTTTTTAAATTTTCTTCAGCTTCAGCCTGAACCTGCATATGAGCAATTGATGGTCTTTTCTTCTCTGCCCCGCGTCTTGTTATGCCTGATTATATGGAGCCTTTCCACCATCTCCTTTCACAGATGTAGTCAATATGACTTCTGTGTATTCCATCTGGTGAGGTCCATGTGTATAGTCATCTTTTATGTGTTTGGGGGATAAAATGTATTTGCAATGAAGAAGTCACTGATCTTGAAAAATTCTATCCTGCAATCTCCAGCATCTTTCTATCACCAAGGCCATGTTTTCCAACAACTCATCCTTCTATTTTGTTTCCAACTTTCACATTGTAATCACCAGTAATTATCAATACACATTGATTACATGTTAGATCAGTTTCAGACTGAAGAAGTAGGTAGAATTATTCAATTTCATCATCACTGGCCTTTGTGTATAGGGTACCATGTTCTACTTCTGCTCTTCTCCCTTGATGGTCCTAAGGAGACCATCTGTTTCTGGACTGTAAGATTAACTGTAAGATTAGTCCCCCATTTCTATTGCAAAACTTCTACCTTTACAATTGTGACAGTTGCAGTTAATCATGATAACAGTTACTCATCATTGAATCATAAGAATCTGATCCCCATGTCTTTTTACCAAACCCATCTAGACAAAATGAAAACTAAACAGTGGGGACTCTATCTTCCCACACACACTCTTAAACTACACTCCCTCTTGAAACCTTGTAAGCCAATCACATCCAGCCTTTTCACCCCCTCATTTTAAGTAGCCAATGTCTGAGATGCCCATACCTATCTACACTGTATACATTGATACTTGAGGTGAAGACTCCTTCCCTCTCTGTTGCTATTATGAGCTACTACCTCCATGAATATAGACCAACTTCATCAAATTGCAGCAATTTGTCCTCATTTCCTTTATCATTTTTTTTAAAATCTTCCTCTAATTGAGTTCTCATTATCATGCCATCGAGGATAGGTAAAATGGAAGCTCTGGTAGCATAGTGGTTACGAATCAGGCTGCGCACTGCAAAGTCAGCAGTTCGAAACTACCAGCTGCTTTGCGGCAGAAAGATGAGGCTTTCTGTTCCCATGAAGATTTACAGCCTCAGAAACTGTGTTCAGGGTTGCTATAGGTCAGAACCAACTCGATGGCACATGACAACAACAACAACATCTGTAAGTTTGGGTGTTCTTGTGCATCTCTCCTCACTTCATATCAGCTGGATGCTGCGCTTTCAGCTCTAGCCCTGTGTGGCTATGCCCTTGTCCATGGGCTCAGATGTCCCTAGATCTCACCAGACTTTGGACCAACCAGTCCTTCCTCTTCTCTCTCTCATCTCCAGGTTAATGGGAATCTGTGGACCATGATTGAGCTCAGCCCATTTCTTCATGACCTTTTGCTTTCTTTGTATATGATATTATTGTTGTCATCCCCCAACTCTTCTGTTTTTTAGTCATTAGTGTCTAATGCATCAAATCAATTCTTGAGATGGTCTCTAAATTCAGTTGGGATATACTCATGGTCATATCTTGGTACTTGTGGACTTGTTTTAATTTTCTATAGCTTCAGCCTGAACTTGCATATGAAAAATTGATGGTCTGTTCCATAGTTACTCCCTGGCCTTGCTTTGGCTGATGATATTGAGATTCTTCATTATCTCTTCCAATAGATATAGTTCATTTATTTCCTTTGTACACTATCTGGTGAAGTCCATGAATATAGTAGCCTTTTATGTTTTGGGGGGTAAAAAATGTATTTGCCATGAAAAAATCTTTGATCTTGCAAAATTATATCGTAAAATCTCCAGCATTGTTTCCAGAACAAAAGCCATATTTTCCAATTGCTGATTCTTCCCCTTTGTTTCCAACTTTTGCACTCCAGTCAATAGTAATTAGCAATGGATCTAGTTTGCATATTTGATCAATTTCAGACTGAAGAAGTTGGTTGGTGTTGTTAAGTGCTGTCCAGCTGGTTCCAATTCATAGGGACACTGTGAACGATTTCCAAGGAGCAACTGGTGTATTAAAACTGCTGACCTTGCAATTAGCAATCCAGTGCTTTTCCTACACTGCCACACAAGGACTCCAACTTAGAAAAATGTATTTAATTTCATTATTATTGGCTTTAATGGTTGATGCATAAATTTGAATAAAAATTACATCAACTGGTCTTTTTTATAGGTATATGGATATTATCTATCAAAGACTGCATTGTTCTTCGAGATAGATCTTAAAATGCTCTTTCTGACAATGAATGCAATGCCATTCTTCTTTCATTTGTCATTCTTGCCATAGTAAGTAATATGACTGTCTGTTTCAAAATGGCCAATACCAGTCCATTTCAAATCATTAATACATAGCATATCAATCTTTAGGGTTTCCAAATCATTTTTGGTGATTTCCAATTTTCCCAGATTCATACTTTAGCCATTCCATGTACCAGTTGTTAATGGACATTTGCAGCTATTATCTTTACATTTTGAGTTGTACCCATCAGCAAATGGAGGTTCAGAAACTTTTGCTCCATTCACATCATTAAGGTCAACTCTACTTTGATGAATTAGACAGTAATGACTGAAGACAAGAAGAGTTGTAGAATAGCATTAAGAAGACAGGATGTCATTAAAAAGACAAGGTGTCAGAAAAGACTCTGAAAATTGCTCCCCAGTGAAGAGACACTAAAGCAAATTAAAGAACGGAGGAAGTAGAAGAGCTTAACTGAAAATTTCAAAGGGCAATTCTAGAAGACAAAGTCATATATTATAATGAAATGTGAAAAGACTTCGAGTTAGAAAACAAAAAGGGAAGGATATGCTCAGCTTTCTTCAAGCAGAAAGAACTGAAGAAAAAATTCAAGCCTCAATTTGCAATATTGAAAGTTTTATGGGCAAAATATTTAATGATGCAGAATGCATCAAAAGAAGATGCAGTATCTGTATCCAAAAAGAAAAAAAAAAAAAAAAGTTTGATGTTCAAACATTTCAAGAGGTGGCACTTCACAACCACCACCAAAGGAGTTATCAATGAAATAAATGTCATCTCATATATCTCTGACAGAGGATAAAATATGAATTGGAGGGCAGTATGGAAGACTCCTATGGCACTGTAGGATAAGCACTGGATTGTGAACCACAATTCAATGGTACTGAAGGAAGATGTCTAAGCTGCACTGAGGATATTGGAGAAAAACAAGACTCCAAGAATTGATGGAATATAAATTTAAATCTTTCAACAAATCGATGCAGCACTGGGAGGTGCTCACAAATCATGCCAAAAAACTTGGGAGACAGTTACCTGGTCAACAGATTGGAAGAAATCCATATTTGCACTCCTTCCAAAGAGAGGTGACCCAAAATAATGAGGAAATCATCAAATCATATCATTAATATCAAATGCAAGTAAAATTTTGCTGACTATAATTTTTAAATGGCTAAAACAGTACACCAACAGGGAACT